>NC_092091.1:97036088-97245719 GCF_045679555.1 Salvelinus alpinus
GTTAACCATCTCGCTAGGTGTCTATAGTAGAGTCCTGGTGTGTTAACCATCTCTCTAGGTGTCTATAGTAGAGTCCTGGTGTGTTAACCATCTCTCTAGGTGTCTATAGTAGAGTCCTGGTGTGTTAACCATCTCTCTAGGTGTCTATAGTAGAGTCCTGGTGTGTTAACCATCTCTCTAGGTGTCTATAGTAGAGTCCTGGTGTGTTAACCATCTCTCTAGGTGTCTATAGTAGAGTCCTGGTGTGTTAACCATCTCTCTAGGTGTCTATAGTAGAGTCCTGGTGTGTTAAACATCTCTCTAGGTGTCTATAGTAGAGTCCTGGTGTGTTAACCATCTCTCTAGGTGTCTATAGTAGAGTCCTGGTGTGTTAACCATCTCTCTAGGTGTCTATAGTAGAGTCCTGGTGTGTTAACCATCTCTCTAGGTGTCTATAGTAGAGTCCTGGTGTGTTAACCATCTCTCTAGGTGTCTATAGTAGAGTCCTGGTGTGTTAACCATCTCTCTAGGTGTCTATAGTAGAGTCCTGGTGTGTTAACCATCTCTCTAGGTGTCTATAGTAGAGTCCTGGTGTGTTAACCATCTCTCTAGGTGTCTATAGTAGAGTCCTGGTGTGTTAACCATCTCTCTAGGTGTCTATAGTAGAGTCCTGGTGTGTTAACCATATGTCTAGGTGTCTATAGTAGAGTCCTGGTGTGTTAACCATCTCTCTAGGTGTCTATAGTAGAGTCCTGGTGTGTTAACCATCTCTCTAGGTGTCTATAGTAGAGTCCTGGTGTGTTAACCATCTCTCTATGTGTCTATAGTAGAGTCCTGGTGTGTTAACCATCTCTCTGGGTGTCTATAGTAGAGTCCTGGTGTGTTAACCATCTCTCTAGGTGTCTATAGTAGAGTCCTGGTGTCTTAACCATCTCTCTAGGTGTCTATAGTAGAGTCCTGGTGTGTTAACCATCTCTCTAGGTGTCTATAGTAGAGTCCTGGTGTGGTAACCATCTCTCTAGGTGTCTATAGTAGAGTCCTGGTGTGTTAACCATCTCTCTAGGTGTCTATAGTAGAGTCCTGGTGTGTTAACCATCTCTCTAGGTGTCTATAGTAGAGTCCTGGTGTGTTAACCATCTCTCTATGTGTCTATAGTAGAGTCCTGGTGTGTTAACCATCTCTCTGGGTGTCTATAGTAGAGTCCTGGTGTGTTAACCATATGTCTAGGTGTCTATAGTAGAGTCCTGGTGTGTTAACCATCTCTCTAGGTGTCTATAGTAGAGTCCTGGTGTGTTAACCATCTCTCTAGGTGTCTATAGTAGAGTCCTGGTGTGTTAACCATCTCTCTAGGTGTCTATAGTAGAGTCCTGGTGTGTTAACCATCTCTCTAGGTGTCTATAGTAGAGTCCTGGTGTGTTAACCATCTCTCTAGGTGTCTATAGTAGAGTCCTGGTGTGTTAACCATCTCTCTAGGTGTCTATAGTAGAGTCCTGGTGTGTTAACCATCTCTCTAGGTGTCTATAGTAGAGTCCTGGTGTGTTAACCATCTCTCTAGGTGTCTATAGTAGAGTCCTGGTGTGTTAACCATCTCTCTGGGTGTCTATAGTAGAGTCCTGGTGTGTTAACCATCTCTCTAGGTGTCTATAGTAGAGTCATGGTGTGTTAACCATCTCTCTAGGTGTCTATAGTAGAGTCCTGGTGTGTTAACCATCTCTCTACGTGTCTAGTAGAGTCCTGGTGTGTTAACCATCTCTCTAGGTGTCTATAGTAGAGTCCTGGTGTGTTGACCATCTCTCTAGGTGTCTATAGTAGAGTCCTGGTGTGTTAACCATCTCTCTAGGTGTCTATAGTAGAGTCCTGGTGTGTTAACCATCTCTCTAGGTGTCTATAGTAGAGTCCTGGTGTGTTAACCATCTCTCTAGGTGTCTATAGTAGAGTCCTGGTGTGTTAACCATCTCTCTAGGTGTCTATAGTAGAGTCCTGGTGTGTTAACCATCTCTCTAGGTGTCTATAGTAGAGTCCTGGTGTGTTAACCATCTCTCTAGGTGTCTATAGTAGAGTCCTGGTGTGTTAACCATCTCGCTAGGTGTCTATAGTAGAGTCCTGGTGTGTTAACCATCTCTCTAGGTGTCTATAGTAGAGTCCTGGTGTGTTAACCATCTCTCTAGGTGTCTATAGCAGAGTCCTGGTGTGTTAACCATCTCTCTAGGTGTCTATAGTAGAGTCCTGGTGTCTTAACCATCTCTCTAGGTGTCTATAGTAGAGTCCTGGTGTGTTAACCATCTCTCTAGGTGTGTATAGTAGAGTCCTGGTGTGTTAACCATCTCTCTAGGTGTCTATAGTAGAGTCCTGGTGTGTTAACCATCTCTCTAGGTGTCTATAGTAGAGTCCTGGTGTGTTAACCATCTCTCTAGGTGTCTATAGTAGAGTCCTGGTGTGTTAACCATTTCTCTAGGTGTCTATAGTAGAGTCCTGGTGTGTTAACCATCTCTCTAGGTCTCTATAGTAGAGTCCTGGTGTGTTAACCATCTCTCTAGGTCTCTATAGTAGAGTCCTGGTGTGTTAACCATCTCTCTTGGTGTCTATAGTAGAGTCCTGGTGTGTTAACCATCTCTCTAGGTGTCTATAGTAGAGTCCTGGTGTGTTAACCATCTCTCTAGGTGTCTATAGCAGAGTCCTGGTGTGTTAACCATCTCTCTAGGTGTCTATAGTAGAGTCCTGGTGTCTTAACCATCTCTCTAGGTGTCTATAGTAGAGTCCTGGTGTGTTAACCATCTCTCTAGGTGTCTATAGTAGAGTCCTGGTGTGTTAACCATCTCTCTAGGTGTCTATAGTAGAGTCCTGGTGTGTTAACCATCTCTCTAGGTGTCTATAGTAGAGTCCTGGTGTGTTAACCATCTCTCTAGGTGTCTATAGTAGAGTCCTGGTGTGTTAACCATCTCTCTAGGTGTCTATAGTAGAGTCCTGGTGTGTTAACCATCTCTCTAGGTGTCTATAGTAGAGTCCTGGTGTGTTAACCATCTCTCTAGGTGTCTATAGTAGAGTCCTGGTGTGTTAACCATCTCTCTAGGTGTCTATAGTAGAGTCCTGGTGTGTTAACCATCTCTCTAGGTGTCTATAGTAGAGTCCTGGTGTGTTAACCATCTCTCTAGGTGTCTATAGTAGAGTCCTGGTGTGTTAACCATCTCTCTAGGTGTCTATAGTAGAGTCCTGGTGTGTTAACCATCTCTCTAGGTGTCTATAGTAGAGTCCTGGTGTGTTAACCATCTCTCTAGGTGTCTATAGTAGAGTCCTGGTGTGTTAACCATCTCTCTAGGTGTCTATAGTAGAGTCCTGGTGTGTTAACCATCTCTCTAGGTGTCTATAGTAGAGTCCTGGTGTGTTAACCATCTCTCTAGGTGTCTATAGTAGAGTCCTGGTGTGTTAACCATCTCTCTAGGTGTCTATAGTAGAGTCCTGGTGTGTTAACCATCTCTCTAGGTGTCTATAGTAGAGTCCTGGTGTGTTAACCATCTCTCTAGGTGTCTATAGTAGAGTCCTGGTGTGTTAACCATCTCTCTAGGTGTCTATAGTAGAGTCCTGGTGTGTTAACCATCTCTCTAGGTGTCTATAGTAGAGTCCTGGTGTGTTAACCATCTCTCTAGGTGTCTATAGTAGAGTCTTGGTGTGTTAACCATCTCTCTAGGTGTCTATAGTAGAGTCCTGGTGTGTTAACCATCTCTCTAGGTGTCTATAGTAGAGTCCTGGTGTGTTAACCATCTCTCTAGGTGTCTATAGTAGAGTCCTGGTGTGTTAACCATCTCTCTAGGTGTCTATAGTAGAGTCCTGGTGTGTTAACCATCTCTCTAGGTGTCTATAGTAGAGTCCTGCTGTGTTAACCATCTCTCTAGGTGTCTATAGTAGAGTCCTGGTGTGTTAACCATCTCTCTAGGTGTCTATAGTAGAGTCCTGGTGTGTTAACCATCTCTCTAGGTGTCTATAGTAGAGTCCTGGTGTGTTAACCATCTCTCTAGGTGTCTATAGTAGAATCCTGGTGTGTTAACCATCTCTCTAGGTGTCTATAGTAGAGTCCTGGTGTGTTAACCATCTCTCTAGGTGTCTATAGTAGAGTCCTGGTGTCTTAACCATCTCTCTAGGTGTCTATAGTAGAGTCCTGGTGTGTTAACCATCTCTCTAGGTGTCTATAGTAGAGTCCTGGTGTGTTAACCATCTCTCTAGGTGTCTATAGTAGAGTCCTGGTGTGTACCTGGTCAACAGGGTAGTGTGTTAACCATCTCTCTAGGTGTCTATAGTAGAGTCCTGGTGTGTGTACCTGGTCAACAGGGTAGTGTGTTAACCATCTCTCTAGGTGTCTATAGTAGAGTCCTGGTGTGTTAACTATCTCTCTAGGTGTCTATAGTAGAGTCCTGGTGTGTTAACCATCTCTCTAGGTGTCTATAGTAGAGTCCTGGTGTGTTAACCATCTCTCTAGGTGTCTATAGTAGAGTCCTGGTGTGTTAACCATCTCTCTAAGTGTCTATAGTAGAGTCCTGCTGTGTTAACCATCTCTCTAGGTGTCTATAGTAGAGTCCTGGTGTGTTAACTATCTCTCTAGGTGTCTATAGTAGAGTCCTGGTGTGTTAACTATCTCTCTAGGTGTCTATAGTAGAGTCCTGGTGTGTTAACCATCTCTCTAGGTGTCTATAGTAGAGTCCTGGTGTGTTAACCATCTCTCTAGGTGTCTATAGTAGAGTCCTGGTGTGTTAACCATCTCTCTAGGTGTCTATAGTAGAGTCCTGGTGTGTACCTGGTCAACAGGGTAGTGTGTTAACCATCTCTCTAGGTGTCTATAGTAGAGTCCTGGTGTGTTAACCATCTCTCTAGGTGTCTATAGTAGAGTCCTGGTGTGTTAACCATCTCTCTAGGTGTCTATAGTAGAGTCCTGGTGTGTTAACCATCTCTCTAGGTGTCTATAGTAGAGTCCTGGTGTGTTAACCATCTCTCTAGGTGTCTATAGTAGAGTCCTGGTGTGTTAACCATCTCTCTAGGTGTCTCTAGTAGAGTCCTGGTGTGTTAACCATCTCTCTAGGTGTCTATAGTAGAGTCCTGCTGTGTTAACCATCTCTCTAGGTGTCTATAGTAGAGTCCTGGTGTGTTAACCATCTCTCTAGGTGTCTATAGTAGAGTCCTGGTGTGTTAACCATCTCTCTTGGTGTCTATAGTAGAGTCCTGGTGTGTTAACCATCTCTCTAGGTGTCTATAGTAGAGTCCTGGTGTGTTAACCATTTCTCTAGGTGTCTATAGTAGAGTCCTGGTGTGTTAACCATCTCTCTAGGTGTCTATAGTAGAGTCCTGGTGTGTTAACCATCTCTCTAGGTGTCTATAGTAGAGTCCTGGTGTGTTAACCATCTCTCTAGGTGTCTATAGTAGAGTCCTGGTGTGTTAACCATCTCTCTAGGTGTCTATAGTAGGGTCCTGGTGTGTTAACCATCTGTCTAGGTGTCTATAGTAGAGTCCTGGTGTGTTAACCATCTCTCTAGGTGTCTATAGTAGAGTCCTAGTGTGTTAACCATCTCTCTAGGTGTCTATAGTAGAGTCCTGGTGTGTTAACCATCTCTCTAGGTGTCTATAGTAGGGTCCTGGTGTGTTAACCATCTCTCTAGGTGTCTATAGTAGAGTCCTGGTGTGTTAACCATCTCTCTAGGTGTCTATAGTAGAGTCCTGGTGTGTTAACCATCTCTTTAGGTGTCTATAGTAGAGTCCTGGTGTGTTAACCATCTCTCTAGGTGTCTATAGTAGAGTCCTGGTGTGTTAACCATCTTTCTAGGTGTCTATAGTAGAGTCCTGGTGTGTTAACCATCTCTTTAGGTGTCTATAGTAGAGTCCTGGTGTGTTAACCATCTCTCTAGGTGTCTATAGTAGAGTCCTGGTGTGTTAACCATCTTTCTAGGTGTCTATAGTAGAGTCCTGGTGTGTTAACCATCTCTTTAGGTGTCTATAGTAGAGTCCTGGTGTGTTAACCATCTCTCTAGGTGTCTATAGTAGAGTCCTGGTGTGTTAACCATCTCTCTAGGTGTCTATAGTAGAGTCCTGGTGTGTTAACCATCTCTCTAGGTGTCTATAGTAGAGTCCTGGTGTGTTAACCATCTGTCTAGGTGTCTATAGTAGAGTCCTGGTGTGTTAACCATCTCTCTAGGTGTCTATAGTAGAGTCCTGGTGTGTTAACCATCTCTCTAGGTGTCTATAGTAGAGTCCTGGTGTGTTAACCATCTCTCTAGGTGTCTATAGTAGAGTCCTGGTGTGTTAACCATCTCTCTAGGTGTCTATAGTAGAGTCCTGGTGTGTTAACCATCTCTATAGGTGTCTATAGTAGAGTCCTGGTGTGTTAACCATCTCTCTAGGTGTCTATAGTAGAGTCTTGGTGTGTTAACCATCTCTCTAGGTGTCTATAGTAGAGTCCTGGTGTGTTAACCATCTCTCTAGGTGTCTATAGTAGAGTCTTGGTGTGTTAACCATCTCTCTAGGTGTCTATAGTAGAGTCCTGGTGTGTTAACCATCTCTCTAGGTGTCTATAGTAGAGTCCTGGTGTGTTAACGATCTCTCTAGGTGTCTATAGTAGAGTCCTGGTGTGTTAACCATCTCTCTAGGTGTCTATAGTAGAGTCCTGGTGTGTTAACCATCTCTCTAGGTGTCTATAGTAGAGTCCTGGTGTGTTAACCATCTGTCTAGGTGTCTATAGTAGAGTCCTGGTGTGTTAACCATCTCTCTAGGTGTCTATAGTAGAGTCCTGGTGTGTTAACCATCTCTCTAGGTGTCTATAGTAGAGTCCTGGTGTGTTAACCATCTCTCTAGGTGTCTATAGTAGAGTCCTGGTGTGTACCTGGTCAACAGGGTAGTGTGTTAACCATCTCTCTAGGTGTCTATAGTAGAGTCCTGGTGTGTTAACCATCTCTCTAGGTGTCTATAGTAGAGTCCTGGTGTGTTAACCATCTCTCTAGGTGTCTATAGTAGAGTCCTGGTGTGTTAACCATCTCTCTAGGTGTCTATAGTAGAGTCCTGGTGTGTTAACCATCTCTCTAGGTGTCTATAGTAGAGTCCTGGTGTGTTAACCATCTCTCTAGGTGTCTATAGTAGAGTCCTGGTGTGTTAACCATCTCTCTAGGTGTCTATAGTAGAGTCTTGGTGTGTTAACCATCTCTCTAGGTGTCTATAGTAGAGTCCTGGTGTGTTAACCATCTCTCTAGGTGTCTATAGTAGAGTCCTGGTGTGTTAACCATCTCTCTAGGTGTCTATAGTAGAGTCCTGGTGTGTTAACCATCTCTCTAGGTGTCTATAGTAGAGTCCTGGTGTGTTAACCATCTCTCTAGGTGTCTATAATAGAGTCCTGGTGTGTTAACCATCTCTCTAGGTGTCTATAGTAGAGTCCTGGTGTGTTAACCATCTCTCTAGGTGTCTATAGTAGAGTCCTGGTGTGTTAACCATCTCTCTAGGTGTCTATAGTAGAGTCCTGGTGTGTTAACCATCTCTCTAGGTGTCTATAGTAGAGTCCTGGTGTGTTAACCATCTCTCTAGGTGTCTATAGTAGAGTCCTGGTGTGTTAACCATCTCTCTAGGTGTCTATAGTAGAGTCCTGGTGTGTTAACTATCTCTCTAGGTGTCTATAGTAGAGTCCTGGTGTGTTAACCATCTCTCTAGGTGTCTATAGTAGAGTCCTGGTGTGTTAACGATCTCTCTAGGTGTCTATAGTAGAGTCCTGGTGTGTTAACCATCTCTCTAGGTGTCTATAGTAGAGTCTTGGTGTGTTAACCATCTCTCTAGGTGTCTATAGTAGAGTCCTGGTGTGTTAACCATCTCTCTAGGTGTCTATAGTAGAGTCCTGGTGTGTTAACCACCTCTCTAGGTGTCTATAGTAGAGTCCTGGTGTGTTAACCATCTCTCTAGGTGTCTATAGTAGAGTCCTGGTGTGTTAACCATCTCTCTAGGTGTCTATAGTAGAGTCCTGGTGTGTTAACCATCTCTCTAGGTGTCTATAGTAGAGTCCTGGTGTGTTAACCATCTCTCTAGGTGTCTATAGTAGAGTCCTGGTGTGTTAACCATCTCTCTAGGTGTCTATAGTAGAGTCCTGGTGTGTTAACCATCTCTCTAGGTGTCTATAGTAGAGTCCTGGTGTGTTAACCACCTCTCTAGGTGTCTATAGTAGAGTCCTGGTGTGTACCTGGTCAACAGGGTAGTGTGTTAACCATCTCTCTAGGTGTCTATAGTAGAGTCCTGGTGTGTTAACCATCTCTCTAGGTGTCTATAGTAGAGTCCTGGTGTGTTAACCATTTCTCTAGGTGTCTATAGTAGAGTCCTGGTGTGTTAACCATCTCTCTAGGTGTCTATAGTAGAGTCTTGGTGTGTTAACCATCTCTCTAGGTGTCTATAGTAGAGTCCTGGTGTGTTAACGATCTCTCTAGGTGTCTATAGTAGAGTCCTGGTGTGTTAACCATCTCTCTAGGTGTCTATAGTAGAGTCCTGGTGTGTTAACCATCTCTCTAGGTGTCTATAGTAGAGTCCTGGTGTGTTAACCATCTCTCTAGGTGTCTATAGTAGAGTCCTGGTGTGTTAACTATCTCTCTAGGTGTCTATAGTAGAGTCCTGCTGTGTTAACCATCTCTCTAGGTGTCTATAGTAGAGTCCTGGTGTGTTAACCATCTCTCTAGGTGTCTATAGTAGAGTCCTGGTGTGTTAACCATCTCTCTAGGTGTCTATAGTAGAGTCCTGGTGTGTTAACCATCTCTCTAGGTGTCTATAGTAGAGTCCTGGTGTGTTAAACATCTCTCTAGGTGTCTATAGTAGAGTCCTGGTGTGTTAACCATCTCTCTAGGTGTCTATAGTAGAGTCCTGGTGTGTTAACCATCTCTCTAGGTGTCTATAGTAGAGTCTTGGTGTGTTAACCATCTCTCTAGGTGTCTATAGTAGAGTCCTGGTGTGTTAACCATCTCTCTAGGTGTCTATAGTAGAGTCCTGGTGTGTTAACCATCTCTCTAGGTGTCTATAGTAGAGTCCTGGTGTGTTAACCATCTCTCTAGGTGTCTATAGTAGGGTCCTGGTGTGTTAACCATCTGTCTAGGTGTCTATAGTAGAGTCCTGGTGTGTTAACCATCTCTCTAGGTGTCTATAGTAGAGTCCTGGTGTGTACCTGGTCAACAGGGTAGTGTGTTAACCATCTCTCTAGGTGTCTATAGTAGAGTCCTGGTGTGTTAACCATCTCTCTAGGTGTCTATAGTAGAGTCCTGGTGTGTTAACCATCTCTCTAGGTGTCTATAGTAGAGTCCTGGTGTGTTAACCATCTCTCTAGGTGTCTATAGTAGAGTCCTGGTGTGTTAACCATCTCTCTAGGTGTCTATAGTAGAGTCCTGGTGTGTTAACCATCTCTCTAGGTGTCTATAATAGAGTCCTGGTGTGTTAACCATCTCTCTAGGTGTCTATAGTAGAGTCCTGGTGTGTTAACCATCTCTCTAGGTGTCTATAGTAGAGTCCTGGTGTGTTAACCATCTCTCTAGGTGTCTATAGTAGAGTCCTGGTGTGTTAACTATCTCTCTAGGTGTCTATAGTAGAGTCCTGGTGTGTTAACCATCTCTCTAGGTGTCTATAGTAGAGTCCTGGTGTGTTAACGATCTCTCTAGGTGTCTATAGTAGAGTCCTGGTGTGTTAACCATCTCTCTAGGTGTCTATAGTAGAGTCTTGGTGTGTTAACCATCTCTCTAGGTGTCTATAGTAGAGTCCTGGTGTGTTAACCATCTCTCTAGGTGTCTATAGTAGAGTCCTGGTGTGTTAACCACCTCTCTAGGTGTCTATAGTAGAGTCCTGGTGTGTTAACCATCTCTCTAGGTGTCTATAGTAGAGTCCTGGTGTGTTAACCATCTCTCTAGGTGTCTATAGTAGAGTCCTGGTGTGTTAACCATCTCTCTAGGTGTCTATAGTAGAGTCCTGGTGTGTTAACCATCTCTCTAGGTGTCTATAGTAGAGTCCTGGTGTGTTAACCATCTCTCTAGGTGTCTATAGTAGAGTCCTGGTGTGTTAACCATCTCTCTAGGTGTCTATAGTAGAGTCCTGGTGTGTTAACCACCTCTCTAGGTGTCTATAGTAGAGTCCTGGTGTGTACCTGGTCAACAGGGTAGTGTGTTAACCATCTCTCTAGGTGTCTATAGTAGAGTCCTGGTGTGTTAACCATCTCTCTAGGTGTCTATAGTAGAGTCCTGGTGTGTTAACCATTTCTCTAGGTGTCTATAGTAGAGTCCTGGTGTGTTAACCATCTCTCTAGGTGTCTATAGTAGAGTCTTGGTGTGTTAACCATCTCTCTAGGTGTCTATAGTAGAGTCCTGGTGTGTTAACGATCTCTCTAGGTGTCTATAGTAGAGTCCTGGTGTGTTAACCATCTCTCTAGGTGTCTATAGTAGAGTCCTGGTGTGTTAACTATCTCTCTAGGTGTCTATAGTAGAGTCCTGCTGTGTTAACCATCTCTCTAGGTGTCTATAGTAGAGTCCTGGTGTGTTAACCATCTCTCTAGGTGTCTATAGTAGAGTCCTGGTGTGTTAACCATCTCTCTAGGTGTCTATAGTAGAGTCCTGGTGTGTTAACCATCTCTCTAGGTGTCTATAGTAGAGTCCTGGTGTGTTAAACATCTCTCTAGGTGTCTATAGTAGAGTCCTGGTGTGTTAACCATCTCTCTAGGTGTCTATAGTAGAGTCCTGGTGTGTTAACCATCTCTCTAGGTGTCTATAGTAGAGTCTTGGTGTGTTAACCATCTCTCTAGGTGTCTATAGTAGAGTCCTGGTGTGTTAACCATCTCTCTAGGTGTCTATAGTAGAGTCCTGGTGTGTTAACCATCTCTCTAGGTGTCTATAGTAGAGTCCTGGTGTGTTAACCATCTCTCTAGGTGTCTATAGTAGGGTCCTGGTGTGTTAACCATCTGTCTAGGTGTCTATAGTAGAGTCCTGGTGTGTTAACCATCTCTCTAGGTGTCTATAGTAGAGTCCTGGTGTGTACCTGGTCAACAGGGTAGTGTGTTAACCATCTCTCTAGGTGTCTATAGTAGAGTCCTGGTGTGTTAACCATCTCTCTAGGTGTCTATAGTAGAGTCCTGGTGTGTTAACCATCTCTCTAGGTGTCTATAGTAGAGTCCTGGTGTGTTAACCATCTCTCTAGGTGTCTATAGTAGAGTCCTGGTGTGTTAACCATCTCTCTAGGTGTCTATAGTAGAGTCCTGGTGTGTTAACCATCTCTCTAGGTGTCTATAGTAGAGTCCTGGTGTGTTAACCATCTCTCTAGGTGTCTATAGTAGAGTCCTGGTGTGTTAACCATCTCTCTAGGTGTCTATAGTAGAGTCCTGGTGTGTTAACCATCTCTCTAGGTGTCTATAGTAGAGTCCTAGTGTGTTAACCATCTCTCTAGGTGTCTATAGTAGAGTCCTGGTGTGTTAACCATCTCTCTAGGTGTCTATAGTAGAGTCCTGGTGTGTTAACCATCTCTCTAGGTGTCTATAGTAGAGTCCTGGTGTGTTAACCATCTTTCTAGGTGTCTATAGTAGAGTCCTGGTGTGTTAACCATCTCTCTAGGTGTCTATAGTAGAGTCCTGGTGTGTTAACCATCTCTCTAGGTGTCTATAGTAGAGTCCTGGTGTGTTAACCATCTGTCTAGGTGTCTATAGTAGAGTCCTGGTGTGTTAACCATCTCTCTAGGTGTCTATAGTAGAGTCCTGGTGTGTTAACCATCTCTCTAGGTGTCTATAGTAGAGTCCTGGTGTGTTAACCATCTCTCTAGGTGTCTATAGTAGAGTCCTGGTGTGTTAACCATCTGTCTAGGTGTCTATAGTAGAGTCCTGGTGTGTTAACCATCTCTCTAGGTGTCTATAGTAGAGTCCTGGTGTGTTAACCATCTCTCTAGGTGTCTATAGTAGAGTCCTGGTGTGTTAACCATCTCTCTAGGTGTCTATAGTAGAGTCCTGGTGTGTTAACCACCTCTCTAGGTGTCTATAGTAGAGTCCTGGTGTGTTAACCATCTCTCTAGGTGTCTATAGTAGAGTCCTGGTGTGTTAACCATCTCTCTAGGTGTCTATAGTAGAGTCCTGGTGTGTTAACCATCTCTCTAGGTGTCTATAGTAGAGTCCTGGTGTGTTAACCATCTCTCTAGGTGTCTATAGTAGAGTCCTGGTGTGTTAACCATCTCTCTTGGTGTCTATAGTAGAGTCCTGGTGTGTTAACCATCTCTCTAGGTGTCTATAGTAGAGTCCTGGTGTGTTAACCACCTCTCTAGGTGTCTATAGTAGAGTCCTGGTGTGTTAACCATCTCTCTAGGTGTCTATAGTAGAGTCCTGGTGTGTTAACCATCTCTCTAGGTGTCTATAGTAGAGTCCTGGTGTGTTAACCATCTCTCTAGGTGTCTATAGTAGAGTCCTGGTGTGTTAACCATCTCTCTTGGTGTCTATAGTAGAGTCCTGGTGTGTTAACCATCTCTCTAGGTGTCTATAGTAGAGTCCTGGTGTGTTAACCACCTCTCTAGGTGTCTATAGTAGAGTCCTGGTGTGTACCTGGTCAACAGGGTAGTGTGTTAACCATCTCTCTAGGTGTCTATAGTAGAGTCCTGGTGTGTGTACCTGGTCAACAGGGTAGTGTGTTAACCATCTCTCTAGGTGTCTATAGTAGAGTCCTGGTGTGTTAACCATCTCTCTAGGTGTCTATAGTAGAGTCCTGGTGTGTTAACCATCTCTCTAGGTGTCTATAATAGAGTCCTGGTGTGTTAACCATCTCTCTAGGTGTCTATAGTAGAGTCCTGGTGTGTTAACCACCTCTCTAGGTGTCTATAGTAGAGTCCTGGTGTGTTAACCATCTCTCTAGGTGTCTATAGTAGAGTCCTGGTGTGTTAACCATCTCTCTAGGTGTCTATAGTAGAGTCCTGGTGTGTTAACCATCTCTCTAGGTGTCTATAATAGAGTCCTGGTGTGTTAACCATCTCTCTAGGTGTCTATAGTAGAGTCCTGGTGTGTTAACCATCTCTCTAGGTGTCTATAGTAGAGTCCTGGTGTCTTAACCATCTCTCTAGGTGTCTATAGTAGAGTCCTGGTGTGTTAACCATCTCTCTAGGTGTCTATAGTAGAGTCCTGGTGTGTTAACCATCTCTCTAGGTGTCTATAATAGAGTCCTGGTGTGTTAACCATCTCTCTAGGTGTCTATAGTAGAGTCCTGGTGTGTTAACCATCTCTCTAGGTGTCTATAGTAGAGTCCTGGTGTGTTAACCATCTCTCTAGGTGTCTATAGTAGAGTCCTGCTGTGTTAACCATCTCTCTAGGTGTCTATAGTAGAGTCCTGGTGTGTTAACTATCTCTCTAGGTGTCTATAGTAGAGTCCTGGTGTGTTAACCATCTCTCTAGGTGTCTATAGTAGAGTCCTGGTGTGTTAACCATCTCTCTAGGTGTCTATAATAGAGTCCTGGTGTGTTAACCATCTCTCTAGGTGTCTATAGTAGAGTCCTGGTGTGTTAACCATCTCTCTAGGTGTCTATAGTAGAGTCCTGGTGTGTTAACCATCTCTCTAGGTGTCTATAGTAGAGTCCTGGTGTGTTAACCATCTCTCTAGGTGTCTATAGTAGAGTCCTGGTGTGTTAACCATCTCTCTAGGTGTCTATAGTAGAGTCCTGGTGTGTTAACCATCTCTCTAGGTGTCTATAGTAGAGTCCTGGTGTGTTAACCATCTCTCTAGGTGTCTATAGTAGAGTCCTGGTGTGTTAACCATCTCTCTAGGTGTCTATAGTAGAGTCCTGGTGTGTTAACTATCTCTCTAGGTGTCTATAGTAGAGTCCTGCTGTGTTAACCATCTCTCTAGGTGTCTATAGTAGAGTCCTGGTGTGTTAACCATCTCTCTTGGTGTCTATAGTAGAGTCCTGGTGTGTTAACCATCTCTCTAGGTGTCTATAGTAGAGTCCTGGTGTGTTAACCATTTCTCTAGGTGTCTATAGTAGAGTCCTGGTGTGTTAACCATCTCTCTAGGTGTCTATAGTAGAGTCCTGGTGTGTTAACCATCTCTCTAGGTGTCTATAGTAGAGTCCTGGTGTGTTAACCATCTCTCTAGGTGTCTATAGTAGAGTCCTGGTGTGTTAACCATCTCTCTAGGTGTCTATAGTAGAGTCCTGGTGTGTTAACCATCTCTCTAGGTGTCTATAGTAGAGTCCTGGTGTGTTAACCATCTCTCTAGGTGTCTATAGTAGAGTCCTGGTGTGTTAACCATCTCTCTAGGTGTCTATAGTAGAGTCCTGCTGTGTTAACCATCTCTCTAGGTGTCTATAGTAGAGTCCTGGTGTGTTAACTATCTCTCTAGGTGTCTATAGTAGAGTCCTGGTGTGTTAACCATCTCTCTAGGTGTCTATAGTAGAGTCCTGGTGTGTTAACCATCTCTCTAGGTGTCTATAATAGAGTCCTGGTGTGTTAACCATCTCTCTAGGTGTCTATAGTAGAGTCCTGGTGTGTTAACCATCTCTCTAGGTGTCTATAGTAGAGTCCTGCTGTGTTAACCATCTCTCTAGGTGTCTATAGTAGAGTCCTGGTGTGTTAACTATCTCTCTAGGTGTCTATAGTAGAGTCCTGGTGTGTTAACCATCTCTCTAGGTGTCTATAGTAGAGTCCTGGTGTCTTAACCATCTCTCTAGGTGTCTATAGTAGAGTCCTGGTGTGTTAACCATCTCTCTAGGTGTCTATAGTAGAGTCCTGGTGTGTTAACCATCTCTCTTGGTGTCTATAGTAGAGTCCTGGTGTGTTAACCATCTCTCTAGGTGTCTATAGTAGAGTCCTGGTGTGTTAACCATTTCTCTAGGTGTCTATAGTAGAGTCCTGGTGTGTTAACCATCTCTCTAGGTGTCTATAGTAGAGTCCTGGTGTGTTAACCATCTCTCTATGTGTCTATAGTAGAGTCCTGGTGTGTTAACCATCTCTCTAGGTGTCTATAATAGAGTCCTGGTGTGTTAACCATCTCTCTAGGTGTCTATAGTAGAGTCCTGGTGTGTTAACCATCTCTCTAGGTGTCTATAGTAGAGTCCTGGTGTGTTAACCATCTCTCTAGGTGTCTATAGTAGAGTCCTGGTGTGTTAACCATCTCTCTAGGTGTCTATAGTAGAGTCCTGGTGTGTTAACCATCTCTCTAGGTGTCTATAGTAGAGTCCTGGTGTGTTAACCATCTCTCTAGGTGTCTATAGTAGAGTCCTGGTGTGTTAACCATCTCTCTAGGTGTCTATAGTAGAGTCCTGGTGTGTACCTGGTCAACAGGGTAGTGTGTTAACCATCTCTCTAGGTGTCTATAGTAGAGTCCTGGTGTGTTAACCATCTCTCTATGTGTCTATAGTAGAGTCCTGGTGTGTTAACTATCTCTCTAGGTGTCTATAGTAGAGTCCTGGTGTGTACCTGGTCAACAGGGTAGTGTGTTAACCATCTCTCTAGGTGTCTATAGTAGAGTCCTGGTGTGTTAACCATCTCTCTAGGTGTCTATAGTAGAGTCCTGGTGTGTTAACCATCTCTCTAGGTGTCTATAGTAGAGTCCTGGTGTGTTAACCATCTCTCTAGGTGTCTATAGTAGAGTCCTGGTGTGTTAACCATCTCTCTAGGTGTCTATAGTAGAGTCCTGGTGTGTTAACCATCTCTCTAGGTGTCTATAGTAGAGTCCTGGTGTGTTAACCATCTCTCTAGGTGTCTATAGTAGAGTCCTGGTGTGTTAACCATCTCTCTAGGTGTCTATAGTAGAGTCCTGGTGTGTTAACCATCTCTCTAGGTGTCTATAGTAGAGTCCTGGTGTGTTAACCATCTCTCTAGGTGTCTATAGTAGAGTCCTGGTGTGTTAACTATCTCTCTAGGTGTCTATAGTAGAGTCCTGGTGTGTTAACCATCTCTCTAGGTGTCTATAGTAGAGTCCTGGTGTGTTAACCATCTCTCTAGGTGTCTATAGTAGAGTCCTGGTGTGTTAACCATCTCTCTAGGTGTCTATAGTAGAGTCCTGGTGTGTTAACCATCTCTCTAGGTGTCTATAGTAGAGTCCTGGTGTGTACCTGGTCAACAGGGTAGTGTGTTAACCATCTCTCTAGGTGTCTATAGTAGAGTCCTGGTGTGTTAACCATCTCTCTATGTGTCTATAGTAGAGTCCTGGTGTGTTAACCATCTCTCTAGGTGTCTATAGTAGAGTCCTGGTGTGTTAACCATCTCTCTAGGTGTCTATAGTAGAGTCCTGGTGTGTTAACCATCTCTTTAGGTGTCTATAGTAGAGTCCTGGTGTGTTAACCATCTCTCTAGGTGTCTATAGTAGAGTCCTGGTGTGTTAACCATCTCTCTAGGTGTCTATAGTAGAGTCCTGGTGTGTTAACCATCTCTCTAGGTGTCTATAGTAGAGTCCTGGTGTGTTAACCATCTGTCTAGGTGTCTATAGTAGAGTCCTGGTGTGTTAACCATCTCTCTAGGTGTCTATAGTAGAGTCCTGGTGTGTTAACCATCTCTCTAGGTGTCTATAGTAGAGTCCTGGTGTGTTAACCATCTCTCTAGGTGTCTATAGTAGAGTCCTGGTGTGTTAACCATCTCTCTAGGTGTCTATAGTAGAGTCCTGGTGTGTTAACCATCTCTCTAGGTGTCTATAGTAGAGTCCTGGTGTGTTAACCATCTCTCTAGGTGTCTATAGTAGAGTCCTGGTGTGTTAACCATCTCTCTAGGTGTCTATAGTAGAGTCCTGGTGTGTTAACCATCTCTCTAGGTGTCTATAGTAGAGTCCTGGTGTGTTAACCATCTCTCTAGGTGTCTATAGTAGAGTCTTGGTGTGTTAACCATCTCTCTAGGTGTCTATAGTAGAGTCCTGGTGTGTTAACCATCTCTCTAGGTGTCTATAGTAGAGTCTTGGTGTGTTAACCATCTCTCTAGGTGTCTATAGTAGAGTCCTGGTGTGTTAACCATCTCTCTAGGTGTCTATAGTAGAGTCCTGGTGTGTTAACGATCTCTCTAGGTGTCTATAGTAGAGTCCTGCTGTGTTAACCATCTCTCTAGGTGTCTATAGTAGAGTCCTGGTGTGTTAACCATCTCTCTAGGTGTCTATAGTAGAGTCCTGGTGTGTTAACCATCTCTCTTGGTGTCTATAGTAGAGTCCTGGTGTGTTAACCATCTCTCTAGGTGTCTATAGTAGAGTCCTGGTGTGTTAACCATTTCTCTAGGTGTCTATAGTAGAGTCCTGGTGTGTTAACCATCTCTCTAGGTGTCTATAGTAGAGTCCTGGTGTGTTAACCATCTCTCTAGGTGTCTATAGTAGAGTCCTGGTGTGTTAACCATCTCTCTAGGTGTCTATAGTAGAGTCCTGGTGTGTTAACCATCTCTCTAGGTGTCTATAGTAGGGTCCTGGTGTGTTAACCATCTGTCTAGGTGTCTATAGTAGAGTCCTGGTGTGTTAACCATCTCTCTAGGTGTCTATAGTAGAGTCCTAGTGTGTTAACCATCTCTCTAGGTGTCTATAGTAGAGTCCTGGTGTGTTAACCATCTCTCTAGGTGTCTATAGTAGGGTCCTGGTGTGTTAACCATCTCTCTAGGTGTCTATAGTAGAGTCCTGGTGTGTTAACCATCTCTCTAGGTGTCTATAGTAGAGTCCTGGTGTGTTAACCATCTCTTTAGGTGTCTATAGTAGAGTCCTGGTGTGTTAACCATCTCTCTAGGTGTCTATAGTAGAGTCCTGGTGTGTTAACCATCTTTCTAGGTGTCTATAGTAGAGTCCTGGTGTGTTAACCATCTCTTTAGGTGTCTATAGTAGAGTCCTGGTGTGTTAACCATCTCTCTAGGTGTCTATAGTAGAGTCCTGGTGTGTTAACCATCTTTCTAGGTGTCTATAGTAGAGTCCTGGTGTGTTAACCATCTCTTTAGGTGTCTATAGTAGAGTCCTGGTGTGTTAACCATCTCTCTAGGTGTCTATAGTAGAGTCCTGGTGTGTTAACCATCTCTCTAGGTGTCTATAGTAGAGTCCTGGTGTGTTAACCATCTCTCTAGGTGTCTATAGTAGAGTCCTGGTGTGTTAACCATCTGTCTAGGTGTCTATAGTAGAGTCCTGGTGTGTTAACCATCTCTCTAGGTGTCTATAGTAGAGTCCTGGTGTGTTAACCATCTCTCTAGGTGTCTATAGTAGAGTCCTGGTGTGTTAACCATCTCTCTAGGTGTCTATAGTAGAGTCCTGGTGTGTTAACCATCTCTCTAGGTGTCTATAGTAGAGTCCTGGTGTGTTAACCATCTCTATAGGTGTCTATAGTAGAGTCCTGGTGTGTTAACCATCTCTCTAGGTGTCTATAGTAGAGTCTTGGTGTGTTAACCATCTCTCTAGGTGTCTATAGTAGAGTCCTGGTGTGTTAACCATCTCTCTAGGTGTCTATAGTAGAGTCTTGGTGTGTTAACCATCTCTCTAGGTGTCTATAGTAGAGTCCTGGTGTGTTAACCATCTCTCTAGGTGTCTATAGTAGAGTCCTGGTGTGTTAACCATCTCTCTAGGTGTCTATAGTAGAGTCCTGGTGTGTTAACCATCTCTCTAGGTGTCTATAGTAGAGTCCTGGTGTGTTAACTATCTCTCTAGGTGTCTATAGTAGAGTCCTGCTGTGTTAACCATCTCTCTAGGTGTCTATAGTAGAGTCCTTGTGTGTTAACCATCTCTCTAGGTGTCTATAGTAGAGTCCTGGTGTGTTAACCATCTCTCTTGGTGTCTATAGTAGAGTCCTGGTGTGTTAACCATCTCTCTAGGTGTCTATAGTAGAGTCCTGGTGTGTTAACCATTTCTCTAGGTGTCTATAGTAGAGTCCTGGTGTGTTAACCATCTCTCTAGGTGTCTATAGTAGAGTCCTGGTGTGTTAACCATCTCTCTAGGTGTCTATAGTAGAGTCCTGGTGTGTTAACCATCTCTCTAGGTGTCTATAGTAGAGTCCTGGTGTGTTAACCATCTCTCTAGGTGTCTATAGTAGGGTCCTGGTGTGTTAACCATCTGTCTAGGTGTCTATAGTAGAGTCCTGGTGTGTTAACCATCTCTCTAGGTGTCTATAGTAGAGTCCTGGTGTGTTAACCATCTCTCTAGGTGTCTATAGTAGAGTCCTGGTGTGTTAACCATCTCTCTAGGTGTCTATAGTAGAGTCCTGGTGTGTACCTGGTCAACAGGGTAGTGTGTTAACCATCTCTCTAGGTGTCTATAGTAGAGTCCTGGTGTGTTAACCATCTCTCTAGGTGTCTATAGTAGAGTCCTGGTGTGTTAACCATCTCTCTAGGTGTCTATAGTAGAGTCCTAGTGTGTTAACCATCTCTCTAGGTGTCTATAGTAGAGTCCTGGTGTGTTAACCATCTTTCTAGGTGTCTATAGTAGAGTCCTGGTGTGTTAACCATCTCTCTAGGTGTCTATAGTAGAGTCCTGGTGTGTTAACCATCTCTCTAGGTGTCTATAGTAGAGTCCTGGTGTGTTAACCATCTCTCTAGGTGTCTATAGTAGAGTCCTGGTGTGTTAACCATCTCTCTAGGTGTCTATAGTAGAGTCCTGGTGTGTTAACCATCTGTCTAGGTGTCTATAGTAGAGTCCTGGTGTGTTAACCATCTCTCTAGGTGTCTATAGTAGAGTCCTGGTGTGTTAACCATCTCTCTAGGTGTCTATAGTAGAGTCCTGGTGTGTTAACCATCTCTCTAGGTGTCTATAGTAGAGTCCTGGTGTGTTAACCATCTCTCTAGGTGTCTATAGTAGAGTCCTGGTGTGTTAACCATCTCTATAGGTGTCTATAGTAGAGTCCTGGTGTGTTAACCATCTCTCTAGGTGTCTATAGTAGAGTCCTGGTGTGTTAACGATCTCTCTAGGTGTCTATAGTAGAGTCCTGGTGTGTTAACCATCTCTCTAGGTGTCTATAGTAGAGTCTTGGTGTGTTAACCATCTCTCTAGGTGTCTATAGTAGAGTCCTGGTGTGTTAACCATCTCTCTAGGTGTCTATAGTAGAGTCCTGGTGTGTTAACCATTTCTCTAGGTGTCTATAGTAGAGTCCTGGTGTGTTAACCATCTCTCTAGGTGTCTATAGTAGAGTCCTGGTGTGTTAACCATCTCTCTAGGTGTCTATAGTAGAGTCCTGGTGTGTTAACCATCTCTCTAGGTGTCTATAGTAGAGTCCTGGTGTGTTAACCATCTCTCTAGGTGTCTATAGTAGGGTCCTGGTGTGTTAACCATCTGTCTAGGTGTCTATAGTAGAGTCCTGGTGTGTTAACCATCTCTCTAGGTGTCTATAGTAGAGTCCTGGTGTGTTAACCATCTCTCTAGGTGTCTATAGTAGAGTCCTGGTGTGTTAACCATCTCTCTAGGTGTCTATAGTAGAGTCCTGGTGTGTACCTGGTCAACAGGGTAGTGTGTTAACCATCTCTCTAGGTGTCTATAGTAGAGTCCTGGTGTGTTAACCATCTCTCTAGGTGTCTATAGTAGAGTCCTGGTGTGTTAACCATCTCTCTAGGTGTCTATAGTAGAGTCCTGGTGTGTTAACCATCTTTCTAGGTGTCTATAGTAGAGTCCTGGTGTGTTAACCATCTCTCTAGGTGTCTATAGTAGAGTCCTGGTGTGTTAACCATCTCTCTAGGTGTCTATAGTAGAGTCCTGGTGTGTTAACCATCTCTCTAGGTGTCTATAGTAGAGTCCTGGTGTGTTAACCATCTCTCTAGGTGTCTATAGTAGAGTCCTGGTGTGTTAACCATCTCTCTAGGTGTCTATAGTAGAGTCCTGGTGTGTTAACCATCTCTCTAGGTGTCTATAGTAGAGTCCTGGTGTGTTAACCATCTCTATAGGTGTCTATAGTAGAGTCCTGGTGTGTTAACCATCTCTCTAGGTGTCTATAGTAGAGTCTTGGTGTGTTAACCATCTCTCTAGGTGTCTATAGTAGAGTCCTGGTGTGTTAACCATCTCTCTAGGTGTCTATAGTAGAGTCTTGGTGTGTTAACCATCTCTCTAGGTGTCTATAGTAGAGTCCTGGTGTGTTAACCATCTCTCTAGGTGTCTATAGTAGAGTCCTGGTGTGTTAACGATCTCTCTAGGTGTCTATAGTAGAGTCCTGGTGTGTTAACCATCTCTCTAGGTGTCTATAGTAGAGTCCTGGTGTGTTAACCATCTCTCTAGGTGTCTATAGTAGAGTCCTGGTGTGTTAACCATCTCTCTAGGTGTCTATAGTAGAGTCCTGGTGTGTTAACCATCTCTATAGGTGTCTATAGTAGAGTCCTGGTGTGTTAACCATCTCTCTAGGTGTCTATAGTAGAGTCCTGGTGTGTTAACCATCTCTCTAGGTGTCTATAGTAGAGTCCTGGTGTGTTAACCATCTCTCTAGGTGTCTATAGTAGAGTCTTGGTGTGTTAACCATCTCTCTAGGTGTCTATAGTAGAGTCCTGGTGTGTTAACCATCTCTCTAGGTGTCTATAGTAGAGTCTTGGTGTGTTAACCATCTCTCTAGGTGTCTATAGTAGAGTCCTGGTGTGTTAACCATCTCTCTAGGTGTCTATAGTAGAGTCCTGGTGTGTTAACGATCTCTCTAGGTGTCTATAGTAGAGTCCTGGTGTGTTAACCATCTCTCTAGGTGTCTATAGTAGAGTCCTGGTGTGTTAACTATCTCTCTAGGTGTCTATAGTAGAGTCCTGCTGTGTTAACCATCTCTCTAGGTGTCTATAGTAGAGTCCTGGTGTGTTAACCATCTCTCTAGGTGTCTATAGTAGAGTCCTGGTGTGTTAACCATCTCTCTTGGTGTCTATAGTAGAGTCCTGGTGTGTTAACCATCTCTCTAGGTGTCTATAGTAGAGTCCTGGTGTGTTAACCATCTCTCTAGGTGTCTATAGTAGAGTCCTGGTGTGTTAACCATCTCTCTAGGTGTCTATAGTAGGGTCCTGGTGTGTTAACCATCTGTCTAGGTGTCTATAGTAGAGTCCTGGTGTGTTAACCATCTCTCTAGGTGTCTATAGTAGAGTCCTGGTGTGTTAACCATCTCTCTAGGTGTCTATAGTAGAGTCCTGGTGTGTTAACCATCTCTCTATGTGTCTATAGTAGAGTCCTGGTGTGTTAACCATCTCTCTAGGTGTCTATAGTAGAGTCCTGGTGTGTACCTGGTCAACAGGGTAGTGTGTTAACCATCTCTCTAGGTGTCTATAGTAGAGTCCTGGTGTGTTAACCATCTCTCTAGGTGTCTATAGTAGAGTCCTGGTGTGTTAACCATCTCTCTAGGTGTCTATAGTAGAGTCCTAGTGTGTTAACCATCTCTCTAGGTGTCTATAGTAGAGTCCTGGTGTGTTAACCATCTTTCTAGGTGTCTATAGTAGAGTCCTGGTGTGTTAACCATCTCTCTAGGTGTCTATAGTAGAGTCCTGGTGTGTTAACCATCTCTCTAGGTGTCTATAGTAGAGTCCTGGTGTGTTAACCATCTCTCTAGGTGTCTATAGTAGAGTCCTGGTGTGTTAACCATCGCTCTAGGTGTCTATAGTAGAGTCCTGGTGTGTTAACCCTCTGTCTCGGTGTCTATAGTAGAGTCCTGGTGTGTTAACCATCTCTCTAGGTGTCTATAGTAGAGTCCTGGTGTGTTCACCATCTCTCTAGGTGTCTCTAGTAGAGTCCTGGTGTGTTAACCATCTCTCTAGGTGTCTATAGTAGAGTCCTGGTGTGTTAACCATCTCTCTAGGTGTCTATAGTAGAGTCCTGGTGTGTTAACCATCTCTCTAGGTGTCTATAGTAGAGTCCTGGTGTGTGTACCTGGTCAACAGGGTAGTGTGTTAACCATCTCTCTAGTTGTCTATAGTAGAGTCCTGGTGTGTTAACCATCTCTCTTGGTGTCTATAGTAGAGTCCTGGTGTGTTAACCATCTCTCTAGGTGTCTATAGTAGAGTCCTGGTGTGTTAACCATCTCTCTAGGTGTCTATAGTAGAGTCCTGGTGTGTTAACCATCTCTCTAGGTGTCTATAATAGAGTCCTGGTGTGTTAACCATCTCTCTAGGTGTCTATAGTAGAGTCCTGGTGTGTTAACCATTTCTCTAGGTGTCTATAGTAGAGTCCTGGTGTGTTAACCATCTCTCTAGGTGTCTATAGTAGAGTCCTGGTGTGTTAACCATCTCTCTAGGTGTCTATAGTAGAGTCCTGGTGTGTTAACCATCTCTCTAGGTGTCTATAGTAGAGTCCTGGTGTGTTAACCATCTCTCTAGGTGTCTATAGTAGGGTCCTGGTGTGTTAACCATCTGTCTAGGTGTCTATAGTAGAGTCCTGGTGTGTTAACCATCTCTCTAGGTGTCTATAGTAGAGTCCTGGTGTGTTAACCATCTCTCTAGGTGTCTATAGTAGAGTCCTGGTGTGTTAACCATCTCTCTAGGTGTCTATAGTAGAGTCCTGGTGTGTTAACCATCTCTCTAGGTGTCTATAGTAGAGTCCTGGTGTGTACCTGGTCAACAGGGTAGTGTGTTAACCATCTCTCTAGGTGTCTATAGTAGAGTCCTGGTGTGTTAACCATCTCTCTAGGTGTCTATAGTAGAGTCCTGGTGTGTACCTGGTCAACAGGGTAGTGTGTTAACCATCTCTCTAGGTGTCTATAGTAGAGTCCTGGTGTGTTAACCATCTCTCTAGGTGTCTATAGTAGAGTCCTGGTGTGTTAACCATCTCTCTAGGTGTCTATAGTAGAGTCCTGGTGTGTTAACCATCTCTCTAGGTGTCTATAGTAGAGTCCTGGTGTGTTAACCATCTCTCTAGGTGTCTATAGTAGAGTCCTGGTGTGTTAACCATCTCTCTAGGTGTCTATAGTAGAGTCCTGGTGTGTTAACCATCTCTCTAGGTGTCTATAGTAGAGTCCTGGTGTGTTAACCATCTCTCTAGGTGTCTCTAGTAGAGTCCTGGTGTGTTAACCATCTCTCTAGGTGTCTATAGTAGAGTCCTGGTGTGTTAACCATCTCTCTATGTGTCTATAGTAGAGTCCTGGTGTGTTAACTATCTCTCTAGGTGTCTATAGTAGAGTCCTGGTGTGTTAACCATCTCTCTAGGTGTCTATAGTAGAGTCCTGGTGTGTTAACCATCTCTCTAGGTGTCTATAGTAGAGTCCTGGTGTGTTAACCATCTCTCTAGGTGTCTATAGTAGAGTCCTGGTGTGTTAACCATCTCTCTAGGTGTCTATAGTAGAGTCCTGGTGTGTTAACCATCTCTCTAGGTGTCTATAGTAGAGTCCTGGTGTGTTAACCATCTCTATAGGTGTCTATAGTAGAGTCCTGGTGTGTTAACCATCTCTCTAGGTGTCTATAGTAGAGTCCTGGTGTGTTAACCATCTCTCTAGGTGTCTATAGTAGAGTCCTGGTGTGTTAACCATCTCTCTAGGTGTCTATAGTAGAGTCCTGGTGTGTTAACCATCTCTCTAGGTGTCTATAGTAGAGTCCTGGTGTGTGTACCTGGTCAACAGGGTAGTGTGTTAACCATCTCTCTAGGTGTGTATAGTAGAGTCCTGGTGTGAGACAGCGGTTCTGGAGTGATCGGATGCCGGACGGCGCTCCGCGTTGAGCGCTGATAACATCATAGAAGGAGAGCATCGACCCGGTGCGTTCCTCATGAGCCTTCTGGTGCTGAAATACACAGCGGTAGAACACACACACACACACACACACACACACACACACACACACACACACACACACACACACACACACACACACACACACACACACACACACACACACACACACACACACACACACACACACACACACACACACACACACACACACACACACACACACACACACACACACAGACACACACACACACACACACACACACACATACACACACACACAGACACACACACACACACACACACACTTCTTGAATTTGAATTGAAGTAGGAAATAGGATACTGAATCTGATAAACACTGAGTGAACAAAACATTAAGAACACCTTCCTAATATTGAGTTGCATCCCCCTCCCTTTGACCCCAGAACAGCCTCCATTCATCAGGGTCATGGACTCTACAAGGTGTGTAAAGCGTTCCACAGGGACGCTGGTCCATGTTGACTCCAATGCTTCCCACAGTGTCAAATTGGCTGGATGTCCTTTGGGTGGTGGACCATTCTTGATACACATGGGAAAAACCCAGCAGCATTGCAGTTCATCTACACTGATTGAAGTGGATTTAACAAGTGACGTCAATAAGGGATCATAGCTTTCACCTGGATTCACCTGGTCAGTCTACGTCATGGAAAGAGCGGGTGTTCCTAATATTTTGTCCACTCATCGTATATTTTGATCATAAAACATCAATATATTATATACATGCACATCAAATATTGACAAAACCTGTATGTGAATATTTAAAGATGTTACATTTCATTAATCACTGATACATTCTGTTCAATATGGAGGAGGGCAAATACTACATTTCCCAGAATGCATTAGTGTAACCTCAAGTTGACCCTGAACATGTTGAAAAAGAAGCCAACCAAATGACACGGTTGTTGGATAAACAACGGCCTGTTCTAAGCACTAAGGTTATTAAAAGACAATATCAACACTGTTTCCAGAGAAAAGGGATGTGGGCCGTCATTGAAAATAAGAATTTGTTCTTAACCGACTTGACTAGTTAAATAAAATGTTAAATAATAAATAAATAAATAATAATATAGATTATTTTGGTATCTGGAAGTGTGACCTGCCAGATGTAATAACACACTTCCTGTCACTCAAATTCTACATCCTGTGAGGTTCGGCCAATTCAATTCCAATTTCAGCTCATGAGTTGAATAGGAGTGTGTGTGTGTGTGTGTGTGTGTGTGTGTGTGTGTGTGTGTGTGTGTGTGTGTGTGTGTGTGTGTGTGTGTGTGTGTGTGTGTGTGTGTGTGTGTGTGTACCTGGTACCAGCTATTAGCCCTGTCTGAGGGGTAGGTCCACACGGTCAGTATCTTGTGTACCTGGTACCAGCTATAAGCCCTGTCTGAGGGGTAGGTCCACACGGTCAGTATCTTGTGTACCTGGTACCAGCTATAAGCCCTGTCTGAGGGGTTGGTCCACACGGTCAGTATCTTGTGTACCTGGTACCAGCTATAAGCCCTGTCTGAGGGGTTGGTCCACACGGTCAGTATCTTGTGTACCTGGTACCAGCTATAAGCCCTGTCTGAGGGGTTGGTCCACACGGTCAGTATCTTGTGTACCTGGTACCAGCTATAAGCCCTGTCTGAGGGGTTGGTCCACACGGTCAGTATCTTGTGTACCTGGTACCAGCTATAAGCCCTGTCTGAGGGGTTGGTCCACACGGTCAGTATCTTGTGTACCTGGTACCAGCTATAAGCCCTGTCTGAGGGGTTGGTCCACACGGTCAGTATCTTGTGTACCTGGTACCAGCTATAAGCCCTGTCTGAGGGGTTGGTCCACACGGTCAGTATCTTGTGTACCTGGTACCAGCTATAAGCCCTGTCTGAGGGGTTGGTCCACACGGTCAGTATCTTGTGTACCTGGTACCAGCTATAAGCCCTGTCTGAGGGGTTGGTCCACACGGTCAGTATCTTGTGTACCTGGTACCAGCTATAAGCCCTGTCAGAGGGGTTGGTCCACACGGTCAGTATCTTGTGTACCTGGTACCAGCTATAAGCCCTGTCTGAGGGGTTGGTCCACACGGTCAGTATCTTGTGTACCTGGTACCAGCTATGAGCCCTGTCTGAGGGGTTGGTCCACACGGTCAGTATCTTGTGTACCTGGTACCAGCTATAAGCCCTGTCTGAGGGGTTGGTCCACACGGTCAGTATCTTGTGTACCTGGTACCAGCTATAAGCCCTGTCTGAGGGGTTGGTCCACACGGTCAGTATCTTGTGTACCTGGTACCAGCTATAAGCCCTGTGTGAGGGGTTGGTCCACACGGTCAGTATCTTGTGTACCTGGTACCAGCTATAAGCCCTGTCTGAGGGGTTGGTCCACACGGTCAGTATCTTGTGTACCTGGTACCAGCTATAAGCCCTGTCTGAGGGGTTGGTCCACACGGTCAGTATCTTGTGTACCTGGTACCAGCTATAAGCCCTGTCTGAGGGGTTGGTCCACACGGTCAGTATCTTGTGTACCTGGTACCAGCTATAAGCCCTGTCTGAGGGGTTGGTCCACACGGTCAGTATCTTGTGTACCTGGTACCAGCTATAAGCCCTGTCTGAGGGGTTGGTCCACACGGTCAGTATCTTGTGTACCTGGTACCAGCTATAAGCCCTGTCTGAGGGGTTGGTCCACACGGTCAGTATCTTGTGTACCTGGTACCAGCTATAAGCCCTGTCTGAGGGGTTGGTCCACACGGTCAGTATCTTGTGTACCTGGTACCAGCTATAAGCCCTGTCTGAGGGGTTGGTCCACACGGTCAGTATCTTGTGTACCTGGTACCAGCTATAAGCCCTGTCTGAGGGGTTGGTCCACACGGTCAGTATCTTGTGTACCTGGTACCAGCTATAAGCCCTGTCTGAGGGGTTGGTCCACACGGTCAGTATCTTGTGTACCTGGTACCAGCTATAAGCCCTGTCTGAGGGGTTGGTCCACACGGTCAGTATCTTGTGTACCTGGTACCAGCTATAAGCCCTGTCTGAGGGGTTGGTCCACACGGTCAGTATCTTGTGTACCTGGTACCAGCTATAAGCC
This sequence comes from Salvelinus alpinus, assembly GCF_045679555.1. Lineage (NCBI taxonomy): Eukaryota > Metazoa > Chordata > Actinopteri > Salmoniformes > Salmonidae > Salvelinus > Salvelinus alpinus. Next base: position 97,063,692 of record NC_092091.1, read on the forward strand.
CTGTCTGAGGGGTTGGTCCACACGGTCAGTATCTTGTGTACCTGGTACCAGCTATAAGCCCTGTCTGAGGGGTTGGTCCACACGGTCAGTATCTTGTGTACCTGGTACCAGCTATAAGCCCTGTCTGAGGGGTTGGTCAACACGGTCAGTATCTTGTGGACCTGGTACCAGCTATAAGCCCTGTCTGAGGGGTTGGTCCACACGGTCAGTATCTTGTGTACCTGGTACCAGCTATAAGCCCTGTCTGAGGGGTTGGTCCACACGGTCAGTATCTTGTGTACCTGGTACCAGCTATAAGCCCTGTCTGAGGGGTTGGTCCACACGGTCAGTATCTTGTGTACCTGGTACCAGCTATAAGCCCTGTCTGAGGGGTTGGTCCACACGGTCAGTATCTTGTGTACCTGGTACCAGCTATAAGCCCTGTCTGAGGGGTTGGTCCACACGGTCAGTATCTTGTGTACCTGGTACCAGCTATAAGCCCTGTCTGAGGGGTGGGTCCACACGGTCAGTATCTTGTGTACCTGGTACCAGCTATAAGCCCTGTCTGAGGGGTTGGTCCACACGGTCAGTATCTTGTGGACCTGGTACCAGCTATAAGCCCTGTCTGAGGGGTTGGTCCACACGGTCAGTATCTTGTGTACCTGGTACCAGCTATAAGCCCTGTCTGAGGGGTTGGTCCACACGGTCAGTATCTTGTGTACCTGGTACCAGCTATAAGCCCTGTCTGAGGGGTTGGTCCACACGGTCAGTATCTTGTGTACCTGGTACCAGCTATAAGCCCTGTCTGAGGGGTTGGTCCACACGGTCAGTATCTTGTGTACCTGGTACCAGCTATAAGCCCTGTCTGAGGGGTTGGTCCACACGGTCAGTATCTTGTGTACCTGGTACCAGCTATAAGCCCTGTCTGAGGGGTTGGTCCACACGGTCAGTATCTTGTGTACCTGGTACCAGCTATAAGCCCTGTCTGAGGGGTTGGTCCACACGGTCAGTATCTTGTGTACCTGGTACCAGCTATAAGCCCTGTCTGAGGGGTTGGTCCACACGGTCAGTATCTTGTGTACCTGGTACCAGCTATAAGCCCTGTCTGAGGGGTTGGTCCACACGGTCAGTATCTTGTGTACCTGGTACCAGCTATAAGCCCTGTCTGAGGGGTTGGTCCACACGGTCAGTATCTTGTGTACCTGGTACCAGCTATAAGCCCTGTCTGAGGGGTTGGTCCACACGGTCAGTATCTTGTGTACCTGGTACCAGCTATAAGCCCTGTCTGAGGGGTTGGTCCACACGGTCAGTATCTTGTGTACCTGGTACCAGCTATAAGCCCTGTCTGAGGGGTTGGTCCACACGGTCAGTATCTTGTGTACCTGGTACCAGCTATAAGCCCTGTCTGAGGGGTTGGTCCACACGGTCAGTATCTTGTGTACCTGGTACCAGCTATAAGCCCTGTCTGAGGGGTTGGTCCACACGGTCAGTATCTTGTGTACCTGGTACCAGCTATAAGCCCTGTCTGAGGGGTTGGTCCACACGGTCAGTATCTTGTGTACCTGGTACCAGCTATAAGCCCTGTCTGAGGGGTTGGTCCACACGGTCAGTATCTTGTGTACCTGGTACCAGCTATAAGCCCTGTCTGAGGGGTTAATCAGCACGGTCAGTATCTTGTGTACCTGGTACCAGCTATAAGCCCTGTCTGAGGGGTTGGTCCACACGGTCAGTATCTTGTGTACCTGGTACCAGCTATAAGCCCTGTCTGAGGGGTTGGTCCACACGGTCAGTATCTTGTGTACCTGGTACCAGCTATAAGCCCTGTCTGAGGGGTTGGTCCACACGGTCAGTATCTTGTGTACCTGGTACCAGCTATAAGCCCTGTCTGAGGGGTTGGTCCACACGGTCAGTATCTTGTGTACCTGGTACCAGCTATAAGCCCTGTCTGAGGGGTTGGTCCACACGGTCAGTATCTTGTGTACCTGGTACCAGCTATAAGCCCTGTCTGAGGGGTTGGTCCACACGGTCAGTATCTTGTGTACCTGGTACCAGCTATAAGCCCTGTCTGAGGGGTTGGTCCACACGGTCAGTATCTTGTGTACCTGGTACCAGCTATAAGCCCTGTCTGAGGGGTTGGTCCACACGGTCAGTATCTTGTGTACCTGGTACCAGCTATAAGCCCTGTCTGAGGGGTTGGTCCAGCACGGTCAGTATCTTGTGTACCTGGTACCAGCTATAAGCCCTGTCTGAGGGGTTGGTCCACACGGTCAGTATCTTGTGTACCTGGTACCAGCTATAAGCCCTGTCTGAGGGGTTGGTCCACACGGTCAGTATCTTGTGTACCTGGTACCAGCTATAAGCCCTGTCTGAGGGGTTGGTCCAGCACGGTCAGTATCTTGTGTACCTGGTACCAGCTATAAGCCCTGTCTGAGGGGTTGGTCCACACGGTCAGTATCTTGTGTACCTGGTACCAGCTATAAGCCCTGTCTGAGGGGTTAATCAGCACGGTCAGTATCTTGTGTACCTGGTACCAGCTATAAGCCCTGTCTGAGGGGTTGGTCCACACGGTCAGTATCTTGTGTACCTGGTACCAGCTATAAGCCCTGTCTGAGGGGTTGGTCCACACGGTCAGTATCTTGTGTACCTGGTACCAGCTATAAGCCCTGTCTGAGGGGTTGGTCCACACGGTCAGTATCTTGTGTACCTGGTACCAGCTATAAGCCCTGTCTGAGGGGTTGGTCCACACGGTCAGTATCTTGTGTACCTGGTACCAGCTATAAGCCCTGTCTGAGGGGTTGGTCCACACGGTCAGTATCTTGTGTACCTGGTACCAGCTATAAGCCCTGTCTGAGGGGTTGGTCCACACGGTCAGTATCTTGTGTACCTGGTACCAGCTATAAGCCCTGTCTGAGGGGTTGGTCCACACGGTCAGTATCTTGTGTACCTGGTACCAGCTATAAGCCCTGTCTGAGGGGTAGGTCCACACGGTCAGTATCTTGTGTACCTGGTACCAGCTATAAGCCCTGTCTGAGGGGTTGGTCCACACGGTCAGTATCTTGTGTACCTGGTACCAGCTATAAGCCCTGTCTGAGGGGTTGGTCCACACGGTCAGTATCTTGTGTACCTGGTACCAGCTATAAGCCCTGTCTGAGGGGTTGGTCCACACGGTCAGTATCTTGTGTACCTGGTACCAGCTATAAGCCCTGTCTGAGGGGTTGGTCCACACGGTCAGTATCTTGTGTACCTGGTACCAGCTATAAGCCCTGTCTGAGGGGTTGGTCCAGCACGGTCAGTATCTTGTGTACCTGGTACCAGCTATAAGCCCTGTCTGAGGGGTTGGTCCACACGGTCAGTATCTTGTGTACCTGGTACCAGCTATAAGCCCTGTCTGAGGGGTTGGTCCAGCACGGTCAGTATCTTGTGTACCTGGTACCAGCTATAAGCCCTGTCTGAGGGGTTGGTCCACACGGTCAGTATCTTGTGTACCTGGTACCAGCTATAAGCCCTGTCTGAGGGGTTGGTCCACACGGTCAGTATCTTGTGTACCTGGTACCAGCTATAAGCCCTGTCTGAGGGGTTGGTCCACACGGTCAGTATCTTGTGTACCTGGTACCAGCTATAAGCCCTGTCTGAGGGGTTGGTCCACACGGTCAGTATCTTGTGTACCTGGTACCAGCTATAAGCCCTGTCTGAGGGGTTGGTCCACACGGTCAGTATCTTGTGTACCTGGTACCAGCTATAAGCCCTGTCTGAGGGGTTGGTCCACACGGTCAGTATCTTGTGTACCTGGTACCAGCTATAAGCCCTGTCTGAGGGGTTGGTCCACACGGTCAGTATCTTGTGTACCTGGTACCAGCTATAAGCCCTGTCTGAGGGGTTGGTCCACACGGTCAGTATCTTGTGTACCTGGTACCAGCTATAAGCCCTGTCTGAGGGGTTGGTCCACACGGTCAGTATCTTGTGTACCTGGTACCAGCTATAAGCCCTGTCTGAGGGGTTGGTCCACACGGTCAGTATCTTGTGTACCTGGTACCAGCTATAAGCCCTGTCTGAGGGGTTGGTCCACACGGTCAGTATCTTGTGTACCTGGTACCAGCTATAAGCCCTGTCTGAGGGGTTGGTCCACACGGTCAGTATCTTGTGTACCTGGTACCAGCTATAAGCCCTGTCTGAGGGGTTGGTCCACACGGTCAGTATCTTGTGTACCTGGTACCAGCTATAAGCCCTGTCTGAGGGGTTGGTCCACACGGTCAGTATCTTGTGTACCTGGTACCAGCTATAAGCCCTGTCTGAGGGGTTGGTCCACACGGTCAGTATCTTGTGTACCTGGTACCAGCTATAAGCCCTGTCTGAGGGGTTGGTCCACACGGTCAGTATCTTGTGTACCTGGTACCAGCTATAAGCCCTGTCTGAGGGGTTGGTCCACACGGTCAGTATCTTGTGTACCTGGTACCAGCTATAAGCCCTGTCTGAGGGGTTGGTCCACACGGTCAGTATCTTGTGTACCTGGTACCAGCTATAAGCCCTGTCTGAGGGGTTGGTCCACACGGTCAGTATCTTGTGTACCTGGTACCAGCTATAAGCCCTGTCTGAGGGGTTGGTCCACACGGTCAGTATCTTGTGTACCTGGTACCAGCTATAAGCCCTGTCTGAGGGGTTGGTCCACACGGTCAGTATCTTGTGTACCTGGTACCAGCTATAAGCCCTGTCTGAGGGGTTGGTCCACACGGTCAGTATCTTGTGTACCTGGTACCAGCTATAAGCCCTGTCTGAGGGGTTAATCAGCACGGTCAGTATCTTGTGTACCTGGTACCAGCTATAAGCCCTGTCTGAGGGGTTGGTCCACACGGTCAGTATCTTGTGTACCTGGTACCAGCTATAAGCCCTGTCTGAGGGGTTGGTCCACACGGTCAGTATCTTGTGTACCTGGTACCAGCTATAAGCCCTGTCTGAGGGGTTGGTCCACACGGTCAGTATCTTGTGTACCTGGTACCAGCTATAAGCCCTGTCTGAGGGGTTGGTCCACACGGTCAGTATCTTGTGTACCTGGTACCAGCTATAAGCCCTGTCTGAGGGGTTGGTCCACACGGTCAGTATCTTGTGTACCTGGTACCAGCTATAAGCCCTGTCTGAGGGGTTGGTCCACACGGTCAGTATCTTGTGTACCTGGTACCAGCTATAAGCCCTGTCTGAGGGGTTGGTCCACACGGTCAGTATCTTGTGTACCTGGTACCAGCTATAAGCCCTGTCTGAGGGGTTGGTCCACACGGTCAGTATCTTGTGTACCTGGTACCAGCTATAAGCCCTGTCTGAGGGGTTGGTCCACACGGTCAGTATCTTGTGTACCTGGTACCAGCTATAAGCCCTGTCTGAGGGGTTAATCAGCACGGTCAGTATCTTGTGTACCTGGTACCAGCTATAAGCCCTGTCTGAGGGGTTGGTCCACACGGTCAGTATCTTGTGTACCTGGTACCAGCTATAAGCCCTGTCTGAGGGGTTGGTCCACACGGTCAGTATCTTGTGTACCTGGTACCAGCTATAAGCCCTGTCTGAGGGGTTGGTCCACACGGTCAGTATCTTGTGTACCTGGTACCAGCTATAAGCCCTGTCTGAGGGGTTGGTCCAGCACGGTCAGTATCTTGTGTACCTGGTACCAGCTATAAGCCCTGTCTGAGGGGTTGGTCCACACGGTCAGTATCTTGTGTACCTGGTACCAGCTATAAGCCCTGTCTGAGGGGTTGGTCCACACGGTCAGTATCTTGTGTACCTGGTACCAGCTATAAGCCCTGTCTGAGGGGTTGGTCCACACGGTCAGTATCTTGTGTACCTGGTACCAGCTATAAGCCCTGTCTGAGGGGTTGGTCCACACGGTCAGTATCTTGTGTACCTGGTACCAGCTATAAGCCCTGTCTGAGGGGTTGGTCCACACGGTCAGTATCTTGTGTACCTGGTACCAGCTATAAGCCCTGTCTGAGGGGTTGGTCCACACGGTCAGTATCTTGTGTACCTGGTACCAGCTATAAGCCCTGTCTGAGGGGTTGGTCCACACGGTCAGTATCTTGTGTACCTGGTACCAGCTATAAGCCCTGTCTGAGGGGTTGGTCCACACGGTCAGTATCTTGTGTACCTGGTACCAGCTATAAGCCCTGTCTGAGGGGTTGGTCCACACGGTCAGTATCTTGTGTACCTGGTACCAGCTATAAGCCCTGTCTGAGGGGTTGGTCCACACGGTCAGTATCTTGTGTACCTGGTACCAGCTATAAGCCCTGTCTGAGGGGTTGGTCCACACGGTCAGTATCTTGTGTACCTGGTACCAGCTATAAGCCCTGTCTGAGGGGTTGGTCCACACGGTCAGTATCTTGTGTACCTGGTACCAGCTATAAGCCCTGTCTGAGGGGTTGGTCCACACGGTCAGTATCTTGTGTACCTGGTACCAGCTATAAGCCCTGTCTGAGGGGTTGGTCCACACGGTCAGTATCTTGTGTACCTGGTACCAGCTATAAGCCCTGTCTGAGGGGTTGGTCCACACGGTCAGTATCTTGTGTACCTGGTACCAGCTATAAGCCCTGTCTGAGGGGTTGGTCCACACGGTCAGTATCTTGTGTACCTGGTACCAGCTATAAGCCCTGTCTGAGGGGTTGGTCCACACGGTCAGTATCTTGTGTACCTGGTACCAGCTATAAGCCCTGTCTGAGGGGTTGGTCCACACGGTCAGTATCTTGTGTACCTGGTACCAGCTATAAGCCCTGTCTGAGGGGTTGGTCCACACGGTCAGTATCTTGTGTACCTGGTACCAGCTATAAGCCCTGTCTGAGGGGTTGGTCCACACGGTCAGTATCTTGTGTACCTGGTACCAGCTATAAGCCCTGTCTGAGGGGTTGGTCCACACGGTCAGTATCTTGTGTACCTGGTACCAGCTATAAGCCCTGTCTGAGGGGTTGGTCCACACGGTCAGTATCTTGTGTACCTGGTACCAGCTATAAGCCCTGTCTGAGGGGTTGGTCCACACGGTCAGTATCTTGTGTACCTGGTACCAGCTATAAGCCCTGTCTGAGGGGTTGGTCCACACGGTCAGTATCTTGTGTACCTGGTACCAGCTATAAGCCCTGTCTGAGGGGTTGGTCCACACGGTCAGTATCTTGTGTACCTGGTACCAGCTATAAGCCCTGTCTGAGGGGTTGGTCCACACGGTCAGTATCTTGTGTACCTGGTACCAGCTATAAGCCCTGTCTGAGGGGTTGGTCCACACGGTCAGTATCTTGTGTACCTGGTACCAGCTATAAGCCCTGTCTGAGGGGTTGGTCCACACGGTCAGTATCTTGTGTACCTGGTACCAGCTATAAGCCCTGTCTGAGGGGTTGGTCCACACGGTCAGTATCTTGTGTACCTGGTACCAGCTATAAGCCCTGTCTGAGGGGTTGGTCCACACGGTCAGTATCTTGTGTACCTGGTACCAGCTATAAGCCCTGTCTGAGGGGTTGGTCCACACGGTCAGTATCTTGTGTACCTGGTACCAGCTATAAGCCCTGTCTGAGGGGTTGGTCCACACGGTCAGTATCTTGTGTACCTGGTACCAGCTATAAGCCCTGTCTGAGGGGTTGGTCCACACGGTCAGTATCTTGTGTACCTGGTACCAGCTATAAGCCCTGTCTGAGGGGTTGGTCCACACGGTCAGTATCTTGTGTACCTGGTACCAGCTATAAGCCCTGTCTGAGGGGTTGGTCCACACGGTCAGTATCTTGTGTACCTGGTACCAGCTATAAGCCCTGTCTGAGGGGTTGGTCCACACGGTCAGTATCTTGTGTACCTGGTACCAGCTATAAGCCCTGTCTGAGGGGTTGGTCCACACGGTCAGTATCTTGTGTACCTGGTACCAGCTATAAGCCCTGTCTGAGGGGTTGGTCCACACGGTCAGTATCTTGTGTACCTGGTACCAGCTATAAGCCCTGTCTGAGGGGTTGGTCCACACGGTCAGTATCTTGTGTACCTGGTACCAGCTATAAGCCCTGTCTGAGGGGTTGGTCCACACGGTCAGTATCTTGTGTACCTGGTACCAGCTATAAGCCCTGTCTGAGGGGTTGGTCCACACGGTCAGTATCTTGTGTACCTGGTACCAGCTATAAGCCCTGTCTGAGGGGTTGGTCCACACGGTCAGTATCTTGTGTACCTGGTACCAGCTATAAGCCCTGTCTGAGGGGTTGGTCCACACGGTCAGTATCTTGTGTACCTGGTACCAGCTATAAGCCCTGTCTGAGGGGTTGGTCCACACGGTCAGTATCTTGTGTACCTGGTACCAGCTATAAGCCCTGTCTGAGGGGTTGGTCCACACGGTCAGTATCTTGTGTACCTGGTACCAGCTATAAGCCCTGTCTGAGGGGTTGGTCCACACGGTCAGTATCTTGTGTACCTGGTACCAGCTATAAGCCCTGTCTGAGGGGTTGGTCCACACGGTCAGTATCTTGTGTACCTGGTACCAGCTATAAGCCCTGTCTGAGGGGTTGGTCCACACGGTCAGTATCTTGTGTACCTGGTACCAGCTATGAGCCCTGTCTGAGGGGTTGGTCCACACGGTCAGTATCTTGTGTACCTGGTACCAGCTATAAGCCCTGTCTGAGGGGTTGGTCCACACGGTCAGTATCTTGTGTACCTGGTACCAGCTATAAGCCCTGTCTGAGGGGTTGGTCCACACGGTCAGTATCTTGTGTACCTGGTACCAGCTATAAGCCCTGTCTGAGGGGTTGGTCCACACGGTCAGTATCTTGTGTACCTGGTACCAGCTATAAGCCCTGTCTGAGGGGTTGGTCCACACGGTCAGTATCTTGTGTACCTGGTACCAGCTATAAGCCCTGTCTGAGGGGTTGGTCCACACGGTCAGTATCTTGTGTACCTGGTACCAGCTATAAGCCCTGTCTGAGGGGTTGGTCAGCACGGTCAGTATCTTGTGTACCTGGTACCAGCTATAAGCCCTGTCTGAGGGGTTGGTCCACACGGTCAGTATCTTGTGTACCTGGTACCAGCTATAAGCCCTGTCTGAGGGGTTGGTCCACACGGTCAGTATCTTGTGTACCTGGTACCAGCTATAAGCCCTGTCTGAGGGGTTGGTCCACACGGTCAGTATCTTGTGTACCTGGTACCAGCTATAAGCCCTGTCTGAGGGGTTAATCAGCACGGTCAGTATCTTGTGTACCTGGTACCAGCTATAAGCCCTGTCTGAGGGGTTGGTCCACACGGTCAGTATCTTGTGTACCTGGTACCAGCTATAAGCCCTGTCTGAGGGGTTGGTCCACACGGTCAGTATCTTGTGTACCTGGTACCAGCTATAAGCCCTGTCTGAGGGGTTGGTCCACACGGTCAGTATCTTGTGTACCTGGTACCAGCTATAAGCCCTGTCTGAGGGGTTGGTCCACACGGTCAGTATCTTGTGTACCTGGTACCAGCTATAAGCCCTGTCTGAGGGGTTGGTCCACACGGTCAGTATCTTGTGTACCTGGTACCAGCTATAAGCCCTGTCTGAGGGGTTGGTCCACACGGTCAGTATCTTGTGTACCTGGTACCAGCTATAAGCCCTGTCTGAGGGGTTGGTCCACACGGTCAGTATCTTGTGTACCTGGTACCAGCTATAAGCCCTGTCTGAGGGGTTGGTCCACACGGTCAGTATCTTGTGTACCTGGTACCAGCTATAAGCCCTGTCTGAGGGGTTGGTCCACACGGTCAGTATCTTGTGTACCTGGTACCAGCTATAAGCCCTGTCTGAGGGGTTGGTCCACACGGTCAGTATCTTGTGTACCTGGTACCAGCTATAAGCCCTGTCTGAGGGGTTGGTCCACACGGTCAGTATCTTGTGTACCTGGTACCAGCTATAAGCCCTGTCTGAGGGGTTGGTCCACACGGTCAGTATCTTGTGTACCTGGTACCAGCTATAAGCCCTGTCTGAGGGGTTGGTCCACACGGTCAGTATCTTGTGTACCTGGTACCAGCTATAAGCCCTGTCTGAGGGGTTGGTCCACACGGTCAGTATCTTGTGTACCTGGTACCAGCTATAAGCCCTGTCTGAGGGGTTGGTCCACACGGTCAGTATCTTGTGTACCTGGTACCAGCTATAAGCCCTGTCTGAGGGGTTGGTCCACACGGTCAGTATCTTGTGTACCTGGTACCAGCTATAAGCCCTGTCTGAGGGGTTGGTCCACACGGTCAGTATCTTGTGTACCTGGTACCAGCTATAAGCCCTGTCTGAGGGGTTGGTCCACACGGTCAGTATCTTGTGTACCTGGTACCAGCTATAAGCCCTGTCTGAGGGGTTGGTCCACACGGTCAGTATCTTGTGTACCTGGTACCAGCTATAAGCCCTGTCTGAGGGGTTGGTCCACACGGTCAGTATCTTGTGTACCTGGTACCAGCTATAAGCCCTGTCTGAGGGGTTGGTCCACACGGTCAGTATCTTGTGTACCTGGTACCAGCTATAAGCCCTGTCTGAGGGGTTGGTCCACACGGTCAGTATCTTGTGTACCTGGTACCAGCTATAAGCCCTGTCTGAGGGGTTGGTCCACACGGTCAGTATCTTGTGTACCTGGTACCAGCTATAAGCCCTGTCTGAGGGGTTGGTCCACACGGTCAGTATCTTGTGTACCTGGTACCAGCTATAAGCCCTGTCTGAGGGGTTGGTCCACACGGTCAGTATCTTGTGTACCTGGTACCAGCTATAAGCCCTGTCTGAGGGGTTGGTCCACACGGTCAGTATCTTGTGTACCTGGTACCAGCTATAAGCCCTGTCTGAGGGGTTGGTCCACACGGTCAGTATCTTGTGTACCTGGTACCAGCTATAAGCCCTGTCTGAGGGGTTGGTCCACACGGTCAGTATCTTGTGTACCTGGTACCAGCTATAAGCCCTGTCTGAGGGGTTGGTCCACACGGTCAGTATCTTGTGTACCTGGTACCAGCTATAAGCCCTGTCTGAGGGGTTGGTCCACACGGTCAGTATCTTGTGTACCTGGTACCAGCTATAAGCCCTGTCTGAGGGGTTGGTCCACACGGTCAGTATCTTGTGTACCTGGTACCAGCTATAAGCCCTGTCTGAGGGGTTGGTCCACACGGTCAGTATCTTGTGTACCTGGTACCAGCTATAAGCCCTGTCTGAGGGGTTGGTCCACACGGTCAGTATCTTGTGTACCTGGTACCAGCTATAAGCCCTGTCTGAGGGGTTGGTCCACACGGTCAGTATCTTGTGTACCTGGTACCAGCTATAAGCCCTGTCTGAGGGGTTGGTCCACACGGTCAGTATCTTGTGTACCTGGTACCAGCTATAAGCCCTGTCTGAGGGGTTGGTCCACACGGTCAGTATCTTGTGTACCTGGTACCAGCTATAAGCCCTGTCTGAGGGGTTGGTCCACACGGTCAGTATCTTGTGTACCTGGTACCAGCTATAAGCCCTGTCTGAGGGGTTGGTCCACACGGTCAGTATCTTGTGTACCTGGTACCAGCTATAAGCCCTGTCTGAGGGGTTAATCAGCACGGTCAGTATCTTGTGTACCTGGTACCAGCTATAAGCCCTGTCTGAGGGGTTGGTCCACACGGTCAGTATCTTGTGTACCTGGTACCAGCTATAAGCCCTGTCTGAGGGGTTGGTCCACACGGTCAGTATCTTGTGTACCTGGTACCAGCTATAAGCCCTGTCTGAGGGGTTGGTCCACACGGTCAGTATCTTGTGTACCTGGTACCAGCTATAAGCCCTGTCTGAGGGGTTGGTCCACACGGTCAGTATCTTGTGTACCTGGTACCAGCTATAAGCCCTGTCTGAGGGGTTGGTCAGCACGGTCAGTATCTTGTGTACCTGGTACCAGCTATAAGCCCTGTCTGAGGGGTTGGTCCACACGGTCAGTATCTTGTGTACCTGGTACCAGCTATAAGCCCTGTCTGAGGGGTTGGTCAGCACGGTCAGTATCTTGTGTACCTGGTACCAGCTATAAGCCCTGTCTGAGGGGTTGGTCAGCACGGTCAGTATCTTGGCTTTAGGCAGCAGGGCGGCGGCGCGGCGAGGAGCATCTTCAGAGGGGAAGTAGGTGGAGCTCTTCTCAAACAGGAAGTCACTGGTGACGTTAGACGGCAGCGGGAACAAATCCATATACCTAGACAGGAAGTATAATAATATAGATAGATAATAACGTAGATTACCAGTCTATTCCCTGGTGGTAGTTGTATCATAGACATAGAGTAACATAGATTACCAGTCTATTCCCTGGTGGTAGTTGAATCATAGATATATAGTAACATAGATTACAAGTCTATTCCCTGGTGGTAGTTGTATCATAGACATAGAGTAACATAGATTACCAGTCTATTCCCTGGTGGTAGTTGAATCATAGATATAGAGTAACATAGATTACCAGTCTATTCCCTGTTGGTAGTTGTAACATAGATTACCAGTCTATTCCCTGGTGGTAGTTGAATCATAGATATATAGTAACATAGATTACCAGTCTATTCCCTGGTGGTAGTTGAATCATAGATATATAGTAACATAGATTACCAGTCTATTCCCTGGTGGTAGTTGAATCATAGATATAGAGTAACATAGATTACCAGTCTATTCCCTGGTGGTAGTTATATCATAGATTACCAGTCTATTCCCTGGTGGAAGTTGTAACATAGATATATAGTAACATAGATTACCAGTCTATTCCCTGGTGGTAGTTGTATCATAGATATATAGTAACATAGATTACCAGTCTATTCCCTGGTGGTAGTTGTAACATAGATATATAGTAACATAGATTACCAGTCTATTCCCTGGTGGTAGTTGTATCATAGATATATAGTAACATAGATTACCAGTCTATTCCCTGGTGGTAGTTGTAACATAGACATATAGTAACATAGATTACCAGTCTATTCCCTGGTGGTAGTTGTATCATAGATATATAGTAACATAGATTACCAGTCTATTCCCTGGTGGTAGTTGTTAGTGTTGAAGAACTGGACCTCTCCATACGTCTTGGGGAAGCTACTAGAGATGGAAGGATGCAGCAGGAGGAGGAGACAGAGAGCTGTTGTTCCTGGAAAAGAGAAGAGGAGTCTGTCCATCACACTGAGGGTTACTATAGGTCAGAGGAGTCTGTTCATCACACTGAGGGTTACTATAGGTCAGAGGAGTCTGTCCATCACACTGAGGGTTACTATAGGTCAGAGGAGTCTGTCCATCAGGGAACACTGAGGGTTACTATAGGTCAGAGGAGTCTGTTCATCACACTGAGGGTTACTATAGGTCAGAGGAGTCTGTCCATCACACTGAGGGTTACTATAGGTCAGAGGAGTCTGTTCATCACACTGAGGGTTACTATAGGTCAGAGGAGTCTGTTCATCACACTGAGGGTTACTATAGGTCAGAGGAGTCTGTTCATCACACTGAGGGTTACTATAGGTCAGAGGAGTCTGTCCATCAGGGAATAGGAATAGGAATAGGAATAGGAATAGGAATAGGAATAGGGTTACTATAGGTCAGAGGAGTCTGTCCATCACACTGAGGGTTACTATAGGTCAGAGGAGTCTGTTCATCACACTGAGGGTTACTATAGGTCAGAGGAGTCTGTTCATCACACTGAGGGTTACTATAGGTCAGAGGAGTCTGTCCATCAGGGAATAGGAATAGGAATAGGAATAGGAATAGGAATAGGAATAGGAATAGGGTTACTATAGGTCAGAGGAGTCTGTCCATCACACTGAGGGTTACTATAGGTCAGAGGAGTCTGTCCATCAGAGAACACTGAGGGTTACTATAGGTCAGAGGAGTCTGTTCATCACACTGAGGGTTACTATAGGTCAGAGGAGTCTGTTCATCACACTGAGGGTTACTATAGGTCAGAGGAGTCTGTTCATCACACTGAGGGTTACTATAGGTCAGAGGAGTCTGTTCATCACACTGAGGGTTACTATAGGTCAGAGGAGTCTGTTCATCACACTGAGGGTTACTATAGGTCAGAGGAGTCTGTCCATCACACTGAGGGTTACTATAGGTCAGAGGAGTCTGTCCATCACACTGAGGGTTACTATAGGTCAGAGGAGTCTGTTCATCACACTGAGGGTTACTATAGGTCAGAGGAGTCTGTTCATCACACTGAGGGTTACTATAGGTCAGGGGAGTCTGTCCATCACACTGAGGGTTACTATAGGTCAGAGGAGTCTGTTCATCACACTGAGGGTTACTATAGGTCAGAGGAGTCTGTCCATCAGGGAACACTGAGGGTTACTATAGGTCAGAGGAGTCTGTTCATCACACTGAGGGTTACTATAGGTCAGAGGAGTCTGTTCATCACACTGAGGGTTACTATAGGTCAGAGGAGTCTGTTCATCACACTGAGGGTTACTATAGGTCAGAGGAGTCTGTCCATCAGGGAACACTGAGGGTTACTATAGGTCAGAGGAGTCTGTTCATCACACTGAGGGTTACTATAGGTCAGAGGAGTCTGTTCATCACACTGAGGGTTACTATAGGTCAGAGGAGTCTGTTCATCACACTGAGGGTTACTATAGGTCAGAGGAGTCTGTCCATCAGGGAACACTGAGGGTTACTATAGGTCAGAGGAGTCTGTTCATCACACTGAGGGTTACTATAGGTCAGAGGAGTCTGTCCATCACACTGAGGGTTACTATAGGTCAGAGGAGTCTGTCCATCACACTGAGGGTTACTATAGGTCAGAGGAGTCTGTCCATCACACTGAGGGTTACTATAGGTCAGAGGAGTCTGTTCATCACACTGAGGGTTACTATAGGTCAGAGGAGTCTGTCCATCACACTGAGGGTTACTATAGGTCAGAGGAGTCTGTCCATCACACTGAGGGTTACTATAGGTCAGAGGAGTCTGTCCATCACACTGAGGGTTACTATAGGTCAGAGGAGTCTGTTCATCAGAGAACACTGAGGGTTACTATAGGTCAGAGGAGTCTGTTCATCACACTGAGGGTTACTATAGGTCAGAGGAGTCTGTCCATCAGGGAACACTGAGGGTTACTATAGGTCAGAGGAGTCTGTCCATCACACTGAGGGTTACTGTAGGTCAGAGGAGTCTGTTCATCACACTGAGGGTTACTATAGGTCAGAGGAGTCTGTTCATCATAACCCTGATACACTAATATAGAAAATACACTGTAAATCTGAGACCAGACCCTAACCTGCTAATATAGAAAATACACTGTGAATCTGAGACCCTAACCTGTTAATATAGAAAATACACTGTAAATCTGAGACCAGACCCTAACCTGTTAATATAGAAAATACACTGTAAATCTGAGACCAGACCCTAACCTGTTAATATAGAAAATAAACTGTGAATCTGAGACCCTAACCTGCTAATATAGAAAATACACTGTGAATCTGAGACCCTAACCTGCTAATATAGAAAATACACTGTGAATCTGAGACCCTAACCTGTTAATATAGAAAATACACTGTAAATCTGAGACCCTAACCTGCTAATATAGAAAATACACTGTAAATCTGAGACCAGACCCTAACCTGTTAATATAGAAAATACACTGTGAATCTGAGACCAGACCCTAACCTGCTAATATAGAAAATACACTGTAAATCTGAGACCCTAACCTGTTAATATAGAAAATACACTGTGAATCTGAGACCCTAACCTGCTAATATAGAAAATACACTGTAAATCTGAGACCCTAACCTGTTAATATAGAAAATACACTGTGAATCTGAGACCCTAACCTGCTAATATAGAAAATACACTGTGAATCTGAGACCCTAACCTGTTAATATAGAAAATACACTGTGAATCTGAGACCCTAACCTGCTAATATAGAAAATACACTGTGAATCTGAGACCAGACCCTAACCTGCTAATATAGAAAATACACTGTGAATCTGAGACCCTAACCTGCTAATATAGAAAATACACTGTAAATCTGAGACCCTAACCTGCTAATATAGAAAATACACTGTGAATCTGAGACCAGACCCTAACCTGCTAATATAGAAAATACACTGTGAATCTGAGACCCTAACCTGCTAATATAGAAAATACACTGTGAATCTGAGACCCTAACCTGCTAATATAGAAAATACACTGTTAATCTGAGACCCTAACCTGCTAATATAGAAAATACACTGTAAATCTGAGACCAGACCCTAACCTGTTAATATAGAAAATACACTGTGAATCTGAGACCCTAACCTGCTAATATAGAAAATACACTGTGAATCTGAGACCCTAACCTGTTAATATAGAAAATACACTGTGGATCTGAGACCAGACCCTTATGTTCTCTCTATTCAAGCCGCGGAGTCAACTTGTGCATCACTAGTGTGTGTACCTGTCTTTTGTGGTCCGATGACGAGAAACTTGGGCAACCTATCACAGGTCTTCTCCTTGGACCAGATGTCTCTGTGCCTCTTGTCATCACACGGGTTCTACAGAGAGACACACTGTTAACACACACACACACACACACACACACACACACACACACACACACACACACACACACACACACACACACACACACACACACACACACACACACACACACACACACACACACACACACACACACACACACACACACACTGTCTCTGGGCCAGTTGTAGAGGAGGTCAGGGGTTAGAGGTTACCTGTCAGAGAGGCTGTCTCTGCTGGGGGAACAGGGTGAAGTATCTCTGGGCCAGTTGTAGAGGAGGGTCAGGGGTTAGAGGTTACCTGCCAGAGAGGCTGTCTCTGCTGGGGGAACAGGGTGAAGTATCTCTGGGCCAGTTGTAGAGGAGGTCAGGGGTCAGGGGTTAGAGGTTACCTGCCAGAGAGGCTGTCTCTGCTGGGGGAACAGGGTGAAGTATCTCTTGGCCAGTTGTAGAGGAGGTCAGGGGTCAGGGGTTAGAGGTTACCTGCCAGAGAGGCTGTCTCTGCTGGGGGAACAGGGTGAAGTATCTCTGGGCCAGTTGTAGAGGAGGTCAGGGGTCAGGGGTTAGAGGTTACCTGCCAGAGAGGCTGTCTCTGCTGGGGGAACAGGGTGAAGTATCTCTGGGCCAGTTGTAGAGGAGGTCAGGGGTTAGAGGTTACCTGTCAGAGAGGCTGTCTCTGCTGGGGGAACAGGGTGAAGTATCTCTGGGCCAGTTGTAGAGGAGGTCAGGGGTCAGGGGTTAGAGGTTACCTGTCAGAGAGGCTGTCTCTGCTGGGGGAACAGGGTGAAGTATCTCTGGGCCAGTTGTAGAGGAGGTCAGGGGTTAGAGGTTACCTGTCAGAGAGGCTGTCTCTGCTGGGGGAACAGGGTGAAGTATCTCTGGGCCAGTTGTAGAGGAGGTCAGGGGTTAGAGGTTACCTGTCAGAGAGGCTGTCTCTGCTGGGGGAACAGGGTGAAGTATCTCTGGGCCAGTTGTAGAGGAGGTCAGGGGTTAGAGGTTACCTGTCAGAGAGGCTGTCTCTGCTGGGGGAACAGGGTGAAGTATCTCTGGGCCAGTTGTAGAGGAGGTCAGGGGTTAGAGGTTACCTGTCAGAGAGGCTGTCTCTGCTGGGGGAACAGGGTGAAGTATCTCTGGGCCAGTTGTAGAGGAGGTCAGGGGTTAGAGGTTACCTGCCAGAGAGGCTGTCTCTGCTGGGGGAACAGGGTGAAGTATCTCTGGGACAGTTGTAGAGGAGGTCAGGGGTCAGAGGTTACCTGCCAGAGAGGCTGTCTCTGCTGGGGGAACAGGGTGAAGTATCTCTGGGCCAGTTGTAGAGGAGGGTCAGGGGTTAGAGGTTAGAGGTTACCTGTCAGAGAGGCTGTCTCTGCTGGGGGAACAGGGTGAAGTATCTCTGGGCCAGTTGTAGAGGAGGTCAGGGGTTAGAGGTTACCTGCCAGAGAGGCTGTCTCTGCTGGGGGAACAGGGTGAAGTATCTCTGGGCCAGTTGTAGAGGAGGTCAGGGGTTAGAGGTTACCTGTCAGAGAGGCTGTCTCTGCTGGGGGAACAGGGTGAAGTATCTCTGGGCCAGTTGTAGAGGAGGTCAGGGGTTAGAGGTTACCTGCCAGAGAGGCTGTCTCTGCTGGGGGAACAGGGTGAAGTATCTCTGGGCCAGTTGTAGAGGAGGTCAGGGGTCAGGGGTTAGAGGTTACCTGCCAGAGAGGCTGTCTCTGCTGGGGGAACAGGGTGAAGTATCTCTGGGCCAGCTGCAGAGGAGGTAGAGTGTCTAGCTGGAGGTGTGTCCAGGTAGAGACGAAGTCAGCCAGGTGGAGGAATGTGTACAGACCCAGACGATCATTGCCGTAGTTCGACAGGTGGGTCATAAACACACTGATCTGGAAGGGGGAGAGGACACACAGGAAGAAGGAAGTTGACTCCACTGTTGAATTCAAGAAGGAAGTTGACTCCACTGTTGAATTCAAGAAGGAAGTTGACTCCACTGTTGAATTCAAGAAGGAAGTTGAATCCACTGGTGAATTCAAGAAGGAAGTTGACTCCACTGTTGAATTCAAGAAGGAAGTTGACTCCACTGTTGAATTCAAGAAGGAAGTTGACTCCACTGGTGAATTCAAGAAGGAAGTTGACTCCACTGGTGAATTCAAGAAGGAAGTTGACTCCACTGGTGAATTCAAGAAGGAAGTTGACTCCACTGTGGAATTCAAGAAGGAAGATGACTCCATTGTGGAATTCAAGAAGGAAGTTGACTCCATTGTTGAATTCAAGAGGAAGTTGACTCCACTGTTGAGTTCAAGAAGGAAGTTGACTCCACTGTTGAATTCAAGAAGGAAGTTGACTACTCTCTGGAATTCAAGATGGAAGTTGACTCCACTGTGGAATTCAAGAAGGAAGTTGACTCCACTGTGGAATCGAATAAGGAAGTTGACTCCACTGTGGAATTCAAGAAGGAAGTTGACTCCACTGGTGAATTCAAGAAGGAAGTTGACTCCACTGTTGAATTCAAGAAGGAAGTTGACTCCACTGTTCAATTCAAGAAGGAAGTTGACTCCACTGTTCAATTCAAGAAGGAAGTTGACTCCACTGTTCAATTCAAGAAGGAAGTTGACTCCACTGTTCAATTCAAGAAGGAAGTTGACTCCACTGTGGAATTCAAGAAGGAAGTTGACTCCACTGTGGAATTCAGGAAGGAAGTTGACTCCACTGTTGAATTCAAGAAGGAAGTTGACTCCACTGTTGAATTCAAGAAGGAAGTTGACTCCACTGTTGAATTCAAGAAGGAAGTTGACTCCACTGTTGAATTCAAGAAGGAAGTTGACTCCACTGTTGAATTCAAGAAGGAAGTTGACTCCACTGGTGAATTCAAGAAGGAAGTTGACTCTATTGTTAAATTCAAGAAGGAAGTTGACTCCACTGTTCAATTCAAGAAGGAAGTTGACTCCACTGTTGAAATCAAGAAGGAAGTTGACTCCACTGGTGAATTCAAGAAGGAAGTTGAATCCACTGGTGAATTCAAGAAGGAAGTTGACTCCACTGTTGAATTCAAGAAGGAAGTTGACTCCACTGTTGAATTCAAGAAGGAAGTTGACTCCACTGGTGAATTCAAGAAGGAAGTTGACTCCACTGTTGAATTCAAGAAGGAAGTTGACTCCACTGGTGAATTCAAGAAGGAAGTTGACTCCACTGTGGAATTCAAGAAGGAAGATGACTCCATTGTGGAATTCAAGAAGGAAGTTGACTCCATTGTTGAATTCAAGAGGAAGTTCACTCCACTGTTGAGTTCAAGAAGGAAGTTGACTCCACTGTTGAATTCAAGAAGGAAGTTGACTCCTCTCTGGAATTCAAGATGGAAGTTGACTCCACTGTGGAATTCAAGAAGGAAGTTGACTCCACTGTGGAATCGAATAAGGAAGTTGACTCCACTGTGGAATTCAAGAAGGAAGTTGACTCCACTGGTGAA
Source organism: Salvelinus alpinus (assembly GCF_045679555.1). NCBI lineage: Eukaryota > Metazoa > Chordata > Actinopteri > Salmoniformes > Salmonidae > Salvelinus > Salvelinus alpinus. The sequence continues at coordinate 97,083,523 of NC_092091.1, forward strand.
TTCAAGAAGGAAGTTGACTCCACTGTTCAATTCAAGAAGGAAGTTGACTCCACTGTTCAATTCAAGAAGGAAGTTGACTCCACTGTTCAATTCAAGAAGGAAGTTGACTCCACTGTTCAATTCAAGAAGGAAGTTGACTCCACTGTGGAATTCAAGAAGGAAGTTGACTCCACTGTGGAATTCAGGAAGGAAGTTGACTCCACTGGTGAATTCAAGAAGGAAGTTGACTCCACTGTTGAATTCAAGAAGGAAGTTGACTCCACTGTTGAATTCAAGAAGGAAGTTGACTCCACTGTTGAATTCAAGAAGGAAGTTGACTCCACTGTTGAATTCAAGAAGGAAGTTGACTCCACTGGTGAATTCAAGAAGGAAGTTGACTCTATTGTTAAATTCAAGAAGGAAGTTGACTCCACTGTTCAATTCAAGAAGGAAGTTGACTCCACTGTTGAAATCAAGAAGGAAGTTGACTCCACTGTTCAATTCAAGAAGGAAGTTGACTCCACTGTTGAAATCAAGAAGGAAGTTGACTCCACTGTTGAATTCAAGAAGGAAGTTGACTCCACTGGTGAATTCAAGAAGGAAGTTGACTCTATTGTTAAATTCAAGAAGGAAGTTGACTCCCCTGTTGATTTCAAGAAGGAAGTTGACTCTATTGTTAAATTCAAGAAGGAAGTTGACTCCCCTGTTGATTTCAAGAAGGAAGTTGACTCCACTGTTGAATTCAAGAAGGAAGTTGACTCCACTGTTGAATTCAAGAAGGAAGTTGACTCCACTGTTGAATTCAAGAAGGAAGTTGACTCCACTGTTTAATTCAAAAAGGAAGTTGACTCCACTGTTGAATCCAAGAAGGAAGTTGACTCCACTGTTTAATTCAAGAAGGAAGTTGACTCCACTGTTCAATTCAATAACTAATTCCTCATCATCTGAATGTAGAAGAAGTCCTAGTCCACCCCGTGATGATTGGGACACAAACCCAGACTGCAACTACAGACTGTAACTACAGACTGTAACTACAGACTGCAACTACAGACTGCAACTACAGACTGCAACTACAGACTGTAACTACAGACTGCAACTACAGACTGCAACTACAGACTGCAACTACAGACTGCAACTACAGACTGCAACTACAGACTGCAACTACAGACTGTAACTACAGAATGTAACTACGGACTGTAACTACGGACTGTAACTACGGACTGCAACTACATACTGCAACTACAGACTGTAACTACAGAATGCAACTACAGACTGTAACTACAGACTGCAACTACAGACTGCAACTACAGACTTCAACCAAAGACTTCAACCACAGACTGTAACTACAGACTGTAACCACAGACTGCAACTACAGACTGTAACTACAGACTGCAACTACAGACTTCAACCACAGACTTCAACCACAGACTGTAACTACAGAATGTAACTACGGACTGTAACTACAGACTGTAACTACAGACTGCAACTACAGACTGTAACTACAGACTGCAACTACAGACTGTAACTACAGACTGCAACTACAGACTGTACCTACAGACTGCAACTACAGACTGTAACTACAGACTGCAACTACAGACTGTAACTACATACTGTAACTACAGACTGCAACTACAGACTGCAACTACAGACTGTAACCACAGACTGCAACTACAGACTGTAACTACAGACTGCAACTACAGACTGTAACTACAGACTGCAACTACAGACTGTAACTACATACTGTAACTACAGACTGCAACTACAGACTGCAACTACAGACTGTAACCACAGACTTTAACTACAGATTGTAACTACAGACTGCAACTACAGACTGCAACTACAGACTGTAACTACAGACTGCAACTACATACTGTAACTACAGACTGCAACTACAGACTGTAACTACAGACTGCAACTACAGACTGTAACTACAGACTGCAACTACAGACTTCAACCACAGACTTCAACCACAGACTGTAACTACAGACTGCAACCGCAGACTGTAACCACAGACTGCAACTACATACTGTAACTACATACTGTAACTACAGACTGTAACCACAGACTGCAACTACAGACTGTAACTACAGACTGTAACTACAGACTGTAACTACAGACTGCAACTACAGACTGTAACCACAGACTTTAACTACAGACTGCAACTACAGACTGTAACTACAGACTCTAACTACAGACTGCAACTACGGACTGTAACTACGGACTGTAACTACAGACTGCAACTACAGACTGTGACTACAGACTGCAACTACGGACTGTAACTACGGACTGTAACTACGGACTGTAACTACGGACTGTAACTAAAGACCGTAACTACAGACCGTAACTACAGACCGTAACTACAGACCGTAACTACAGACCGCAACTACAGACCGTAACTACGGACCGTAACTACGGACTGTAACTACGGACTGTAACTACAGACTGTAACTACAGACTGTAAATACAGACGGTAACTACAGACTGCAAATACAGACCGTAACTACAGACTACAACTACAGACCGTAACTACAGACCGTAACTACAGACTGTAACTACAGACTGTAACCACAGACTGCAACTACAGACTGCAACTACAGACTGTAACTACAGACTGTAACTACAGACTGCAACTACAGACTGTAACTACATACTGTAACTACAGACTGCAACTACAGACTGCAACTACAGACTGTAACCACAGACTTTAACTACAGATTGTAACTACAGACTGCAACTACAGACTGCAACTACAGACTGTAACTACAGACTGCAACTACATACTGTAACTACAGACTGCAACTACAGACTGTAACTACAGACTGCAACTACAGACTGTAACTACAGACTGCAACTACAGACTTCAACCACAGACTTCAACCACAGACTGTAACTACAGACTGCAACCGCAGACTGTAACCACAGACTGCAACTACATACTGTAACTACATACTGTAACTACAGACTGTAACCACAGACTGCAACTACAGACTGTAACTACAGACTGTAACTACAGACTGTAACTACAGACTGCAACTACAGACTGTAACCACAGACTTTAACTACAGACTGCAACTACAGACTGTAACTACAGACTCTAACTACAGACTGCAACTACGGACTGTAACTACGGACTGTAACTACAGACTGCAACTACAGACTGCAACTACAGACTGTGACTACAGACTGCAACTACGGACTGTAACTACGGACTGTAACTACGGACTGTAACTACGGACTGTAACTAAAGACCGTAACTACAGACCGTAACTACAGACCGTAACTACAGACCGCAACTACAGACCGTAACTACGGACCGTAACTACGGACCGTAACTACGGACTGTAACTACGGACTGTAACTACAGACTGTAACTACAGACTGTAAATACAGACGGTAACTACAGACTGCAAATACAGACCGTAACTACAGACTACAACTACAGACCGTAACTACAGACCGTAACTACAGACTGTAACTACAGACTGTAACTACCGACTGTAACTACAGACTGTAACTACAGACCGTAACTACAGACCGTAACTACAGACTGTAACTACAGACTGCAACTACAGACTGTAACTACAGACTGTACCTACAGACTGTAACTACGGACTGTAACTAGAGACTGTAACTACAGACTGTAAATACAGACTGTAACTACAGACTGTAAATACAGACTGTAACTACAGACTGTAACTACAGACTGTAACTACAGACTGCAACTACAGACTGTAACTACAGACTGTAACTACAGACTGCATGCAGATCTCCTAACAGCCCCCAGATGGCAGCAGTTAAACAGAGAGGAGTGTGTGTGTGTGTGTGTGTGTGTGTGTGTGTGTGTGTGTGTGTGTGTGTGTGTGTGTGTGTGTGTGTGTGTGTGTGTGTGTGTGTGTGTGTGTGTGTGTGTGTGTGTGTGTGTGTGTGTTTATGTGTTTGTGTGTGTGACAGAGGCCTCTCTGCCGTAAATACGAACAGACAGTTTGATGGATCAGAGACCACGATCACGAAAACGCAGACCACACCAGAATACTGATGGGGTAGTGTGTGTTTAGGTGTGTTGGTGTGTGTGAGTGTGTTGGTGTGTGTGAGTGAGTGTTGGTGTGTGTGTTGGTGTGTTGGTGTGTGTGAGTGTGTGTTGGTGTGTGTGAGTGTGTGTTGGTATGTTTGTGCCAAAAGAGCATCTGCCACGATAACTCCAACACTATAAAGGGATAGTTGACCTAAATCACACAGTAACATACTGTGTCTGATATTAAAGGGATAGTTGACCACAGTAACATAATGTATCTGATATTAAAGGGATAGTTGACCACAGTAACATACTGTATCTGATATTAAAGGGATAGTTGACCTAAATCACACAGTAACATCCTGTATCTGATATTAAAGGGATAGTTGACCACAGTAACATACTGTATCTGATATTAAAGGGATAGTTGACCTAAATCACACGGTAACATACTGTATCTGATATTAAAGGGGTAGTTGACCACAGTAACATACTGTATCTGATATTAAAGGGATAGTTGACCACAGTAACATACTGTATCTGATATTAAAGGGATAGTTGACCTAAATCACACGGTAACATAATGTATCTGATATTAAAGGGATAGTTGACCACAGTAACATAATGTATCTGATATTAAAGGGATAGTTGACCACAGTAACATACTGTATCTGATATTAAAGGGATAGTTGACCACAGTAACATACTGTATCTGATATTAAAGGGATAGTTGACCACAGTAACATACTGTATCTGATATTAAAGGGATAGTTGACCACAGTAACATACTGTATCTGATATTAAAGGGGTAGTTGACCTAAATCACACAGTAACATACTGTATCTGATATTAAAGTGATAGTTGACCACAGTAACATCCTGTATCTGATATTAAAGGGATAGTTGACCACAGTAACATACTGTATCTGATATTAAAGGGATAGTTGACCTAAATCACACGGTAACATAATGTATCTGATATTAAAGGGATAGTTGACCACAGTAACATAATGTATCTGATATTAAAGGGATAGTTGACCACAGTAACATACTGTATCTGATATTAAAGGGATAGTTGACCACAGTAACATACTGTATCTGATATTAAAGGGATAGTTGACCACAGTAACATACTGTATCTGATATTAAAGGGATAGTTGACCACAGTAACATACTGTATCTGATATTAAAGGGGTAGTTGACCTAAATCACACAGTAACATACTGTATCTGATATTAAAGGGATAGTTGACCACAGTAACATCCTGTATCTGATATTAAAGGGATAGTTGACCACAGTAACATACTGTATCTGATATTAAAGGGGTAGTTGACCTAAATAAACTATCTCTGCGCTGAGCCACACCTCTCTATCTCTATCTGTCCCTCCCTCCCTCCCTCCCTCCCTCCCTCCCTCCCTCCCTCCCTCCCTCCCTCCCTCCCTCACTCTCCCTCTCCTCTCTTTTTTTTCAAACATTCTGTTAATTTCTTTCTCTCTAATTTCATCCTGACCTAGTTGTCGTTATGAAGCATTTCGCTCGAACAAACACACACACACACACACACACACACACACACACACACACACACACACACACACACACACACACACACACACACACACACACACACACACACACACACACACACACACACACACACACACACACACACACACACACACACACACACACACACACACACACACACACACACACACACACACACACACACACACACACACACAGACACACACACACACACTCGTCATGTTCAGTGGGATTAAGTCATGTCATGTCTCTGTTAACATCGTCACTAAATCAAATTGTATTGGTTATTAATGTTATTGCGGGGGAAGCGAAATGCTATTTTATATTTGAGATTCTTCAAATACTAAATCAAGATGACTGGTAGCTCCAAAACATCTCTCCCTCACTCACTCACTCACTCACTCACTCACTCACTCACTCACTCACTCACTCACTCACTCATTTAAAGTGGAGAAATTAACATGGCTTCACTGTGAGAGACTGCAATTTGCTGTGTGTGTGTTAACTCACTGGGTTCAGCAGGACAGTAAGGAGTTAACTCACTGGGTTCAGCAGGACAGTAAGGAGTTAACTCACTGGGTTCAGCAGGACAGTAAGGAGTTAACTCACTGGGTTCAGCAGGACAGTAAGGAGTTAACTCACTGGGTTCAGCAGGACAGTAAGGAGTTAACTCACTGGGTTCAGCAGGACAGTAAGGAGTTAACTCACTGGGTTCAGCAGGACAGTAAGGAGTTAACTCACTGGGTTCAGCAGGACAGTAAGGAGTTAACTCACTGGGTTCAGCAGGACAGTAAGGAGTTAACTCACTGGGTTCAGCAGGACAGTAAGGAGTTAACTCACTGGGTTCAGCAGGACAGTAAGGAGTTAACTCACTGGGTTCAGCAGGACAGTAAGGAGTTAACTCACTGGGTTCAGCAGGACAGTAAGGAGTTAACTCACTGGGTTCAGCAGGACAGTAAGGAGTTAACTCACTGGGTTCAGTAGGACAGTAAGGAGTTAACTCACTGGGTTCAGTAGGACAGTAAGGAGTTAACTCACTGGGTTTGTAGTAGTAACATAAGGCAACTGGATGCTAATGGTAGAAGAGACATATAGTCTGACAATTCCAATAAGACACATACTAGAGAAATATGCCTAAGACAATTGGACACATTAATGAAAGGGGGAGACACATGGTCTGCTGACCTGACACACTAATGATAAAAAGGACCCATAGTCAGCTCCTTCTAAAAAGAAGGCGTATAGTACAGAATCTGCTGATTCCAATAAAGGCAAACTGAACAAAGAGTACATTGACACATTATGCTGACACACTAAAGATAGAGGGATCCATAGTCAGCTGCTTCTAAACAGAGGTTTATAAGACAGAATCTGCTGATTCCAATAAAGGCAAACAAAACAAAGAGTACATTGACACATTATGCTGACACACTAGGATGGAGGGTCCGGCCACCATTGTAGTCTAGCTGAGAGCAGATGTGGGCGTTATTGGGCGTGAACAAGTAGGAAGCTTGAATACTATGTGTGGATAAATAGAGTAGCTGGAGTTCTGAGGAGGGGGGTTCCGCGGTGGGTGTTCCGCGGTGTGTGTGCCGCGGGGTGTGTTCCGCGGACATTCCAGATTGTGATACAATTTGTATTAAAAATCTTATTTGATTTTAAAAGTTCTGGTAAGCGTTGTATTTGAAAATGATTTTCCACGACATAATTGGCGAGCTAGCCAGGAGTGACAGGGACGGGGACGTTCTTGGCTGATGATGGGTTCTTTGGACAATCTAAACAAACAGAGGTGGCCGCCCAACTAGACGGTAAGCAAGTTCTTACAATAGTTGAAATGTTTGTGTAAGATTGCTCCAGAGATACTGTCTCAGCGAGAGGAGCGCCACGTAAGTCTCTCTCTCAAATTTCCTAAAAACGATAAAAACGAAAGAACTTTTGAATTCAAATAAATGTGCATGCATGTGTGAGTTTGGGTTTTGTATGAATGCGCATGTCTAGAGATTGAGTGAACTGGAACTGTGAACTTTGATTGTGTCGGGTGTTTGGCTGAGGGGAGCGGGCATTTGTTCTGGTTGGACTGCTCGAGACAGGTTCATGTGTCTGGTTTGATTGGGGGAGTTGTTCCGTCTGATTCTGCTTGGCCGGGTTCGACCGTATCAGGATCTGTTTTGGGATGTGCGTAAACACACCTCAGTCAACCTGAGCGGGCGACTCGTGTCGGGTGTGTGTGATTCGGACTGCCCCTCTCGTCGGACCATTCATTTTGAGCAGCCTTGTGTGGGCTGATCGGCGCAACTGTTTGTACTCTCTAGTTGAGCGGCTGGGCTCAGGCGCAGGGCTACAACAAGTAGTTTATACAGTCAAAGCATAAAACAGTAGGTTGTAGGAAAACGTTAGCCCGATTGTGCGGCGTTCAACTGCAAAAGTAGCTTATACAGTCAAAGCATAAAACAGTAGGTTGTAGGAAAACGTTAGCCCGATTGTGCGGCGTTCAACTGCAAAAGTAGCTTATACAGTCAAAGCATAAAACAGTAGGTTGTAGGAAAACGTTAGCCCGATTGTGCGGCGTTCAACTGCAAAAGTAGCTTATACAGTCAAAGCATAAAACAGTAGGTTGTAGGAAAACGTTGGCCCGATTGTGCGGCGTTCAACTGCAAAAGTAACTTATACGGTCAAAACATAAATCAGTAGTTAAATAAATATTCATAGTTTCCGCTTTGAAAAGAGGACTGTATGAGTGAAGTAGTAGGTGCAGGAAAAACGTTGGCCCGATTGTGCGGCGTTCAAATGCAAAAGAAATCCTGCGAATAAAAAACCGCTCTGTCTAGCTACCAGGGTTTGGTAATTCAGTAGGTCACGCCACAATACTACTCTAAGAATAGAAGAAAAGATAAGTATTGGGGGTTGAATAGGATATGAAGACAAGCTGATCCGATTAGACAGTAGTCTCGTCATATTGTAGAAGTCTAGACTTATGTAGATGGAAGTGAATTAAGTCAAAAAAGAAAGACTGAGTTGTTTTGAGGTAAAAACAAAGGGATTGAATGAACGGATGAAACATAAAAGGATGAATGATAATGTTGTAAGAAATGAGTAGATCTGTGTAAAAATAGAAGATTAGGAAAAAAGATAGGACAGGTTGTGTGCGTGTAGGCAGAGCGTCCTGAAGAGGGTGTGCGCAGTTCTCCTGTGACAGAGTAGAATTGATGAAGGGTGTCGTTAACTGCTATTAGGCAGAGGGAAAGAAGTTAAGAAACATCGAAGTAAAATAAGTTGTAATCAAGGATAAAAACACTGATGTGATAAAGTCATAAGCGACCATAGTAGAATTACTAAAAAAGGTGTCAAAACAAAGAATAAATAAAAATACTTAAATAGGCGTTAACCGAATAGTATAAATACGGATAGAAAAGTGTGAAACAAAACAGAAAGTAGGAGCGCCAATGAACTGAAATTGTACTATAACGTTAAAACAAATCTAAGTTGGTTAAGATAAATAGTGGAATCTAGGACACATTAAGAATTCGCGTACGGTGAAACAAAGAAGGAGGTAAAAACAGGCCGTCAGACACTCTGTGTCTACAGAAGCTACGGTCTGAAAACTAGCCTGCAGGGTAGACAGCGGTGCAAAATCGAGTGGCCAGGATAAAAAGGAGAACAGGGGTGGCTTGACTCACTAGTACATTGACCATAGGATCAAACAATAAGAATATGGAGAAGAGGTAAGAAAGTAGAGACAAAATAAATAAATAAATAGTGGCATGAAAACAAAAGGATTGTTTCACCATAGCATTGAGGGATTTTTTAAAAAAAAAGCCATGGATTCACTAAAAGACGCGCACATTAGTTCTACCGACTTCGGATTGAATATGAAAAAACTGGATAATGGGGGACGCCATTACCCGGTAACATTCTATCATCAGAAAATACATTGCGATGAGGTTGTGTGTGTGGTTCCTCTAGTCCTCGCAGACGTGCGGGTGATTGGCAGAACTATTGACAAGATCTAAGAACCAATAAGAAAATAGCTCTCTGTTCTGGATATAGGTATATCGGGTAGTGTAATGTGACATTAGAACTTAGTGCGGTAGTAGGAAATGCCGCTATACAAGAGTTTATTTCCTTGTCAAAATAACAAACAACTAATTGGTTTGAGGTTAGTGAGAATGGAATTTTTTACTTGTCGGTGTATAGTCTCTGAGCGAACAATGAGTGTTTCATAGAGATTACAGTTTATATGTGGTCAAGAAGAAGTATTGGATCACGTTTGACATCTAGTAAAATAACGATGGAATTTTAATTGTTAGACATTCTATACCACAATTCTCTGGAACTGTTAAAGACGCTTTAGAATAAAATCTATGGATAAGTAAAATTATTGGTTTGCTGACTAAAAGGTAATGTTGTGAATATTAACAATATGTACACTTTCTTTTCCAGAAAGAATAAGGGAAAAAAAGGGTTTTTTAATCTTCTCTGGTCAACAATGTCATTGGAGACTGCATTACTGTGGAAAGCAGTTAGTTAAAGTCAGCCGCTTTAAAAATAAAAATATCTGGATAAGGCTAAAAAATGGAGTTCTGGATAAGTGAGTCCAGTTCCTTTGTGTTATTGGCTTATGGTTTACTAGTAAGTGCACCATGTACTGGGAATGAATATACATTAGTAGATTTATTGGAAGGGTTTTTTCCAATTCAGTTTCAAATTGGGTATGCAAAAGGTAGGGAAATGTTTTCTGAAAAATGTATTTGAATTGTTTCTAAAGAAAGGGGAGTGGAAACATTTTAATGGTGTCAAAATGCCCTGAATCCTAAGAATTTCCTGTGAAAGACTGATCACCTTTTACTAGAAATTGTTGAAACAGGTGGGATTTACTTATAAAATGTTTAAAAGACACCAGGCTCTATTCAAACTGTATGATTACTTTGAAAATCTATTATGTCCTTGGGAAAATTATGAAGAGTTGTACCCTTAAATTGAATAAGTTATTCGAATAGGTTTATTTTAATTTTTATTTTGATATAACATGGGTTCATGGGTAAAACTATCAGTTCCTTGGGGTTATGGTCTTTGGATAAATACACAAATGTGTTTTGTTCATTCTGCATATAGAAAGTGATGAAAGTTACTCCAAAGGGTTTTGTTGATAAATACCTCATCTGTAATTCGTCTGAGAAATCACCGGTAGAATAAGGGAGTTATCATAGACGGTGACGTCAGAATGCTTTAAGGCATGGGAGAGAATATCACTACAAGTGGGTGTGGAGCTCAAACCCACCCTAATCGACTGAATAGTGAGGGACAACTGTGTCTGATGACCTGTGAACTGTATCAAATAATAGACATGTTGAAATGATATGGGCCAGGGTGTATTATGAATTAAAGGAATTGGGGTATTGAACTTTTATTACCAGGCCACTCATGTAAGAAAAACTGAGACAAAAGGGCTATTGGGAAAATAGATAACACTGGTAATAAAAGTGTTTAGTTTAAATACTGGTAATAAAAGTGTTTAGTTTCAATGTTAATTATTAAAGGGATGATGTGTATTGAATTGATCAGGTCAAATTTGAGTTAAAGTAAACACTAAGGATTGTTATCCTGAATATTGGGTTGGTAAATGTATAAACAATAAACATAATTGTTTAGTTATTTAGATATAGCACTGTTTGAATTTAATAGGCCTAGGGCCGCTCTGGAATCTAATCCTGGGACAAGGAGGTTGACAAAACTTCCAGAATATTTGATTATCGGTTTTTTGTTTCTTTTGTTTTCTAATGTCATTGGAATTGTAATGATAAATTGTATTGTTTGATTGACTATAAAGGTAGTCTGTTGTGCGATGATACCCAAGAATGTAGAAGAAAGAGACCAACAATAACATTGGCATAGATTGAAAAGGATGGACGTTTTTCCCAGGTTTAATTACATTACAAATAGTGGTAATATTGCAACTGTGCAATTATTGTAATTTCTTTTTCTCTTTTTCTCGTTTGGTCAATTTATTTGTGTTTTGAGGAACATGAGGTTGTGAATATGTTCCTAAGGGGGGACTGATATCTATTTTAAATTGATTAGAAAAGATTTGAGAATGTTTTAAGAATGTATTTTACAGCAGTTGCTGTAGGGACCATCATTTGATTATCATTATGAATATTTCTGTGGTAGGAGGCCAGGTATTTGAGGCAGAATGGTTACATAGGGCTATTATTAAAACTTAAGATTTAGTGATCTTGCTAATGTTGTCAGGAAATAACCCATGTGTTAGTGTGTATGTCCTCAGGAAAAAACAGCCAGAAATGGAAGGGCTTGGGCTGCATTCTGGAGACTGAGTGTACATCAAGATACACCAGGCTGGTGGTATACTTCTTACAACACTGCAGTGGTAAAGTTCTTTATGTCTCTCTTTGGTGGGTGCATAAGTCTCACGAGAAGTAAGGTCCAGTTGAATAATGGATGAGCTTGAAAACACCATGACAGAGGATGTGGAATCAGAGAGAGAGAGAGAGAGAGATTAGATTCCACTATAGACATACTGGGTTGAGTTTGGGGGCTACTTTAGACATACTGGGTTGAGTTTGGAGGTTACTTGTTTCATTTTTTAATACATAATGTGATAAAGAATAGATTATAGGATATTATACTCTAAACAAACATGTTAAAGGGATTGATATGAAAGCATAAACAGTGTTGAATTAATTCAAGAAGAGATAATGTTAATTGTAGGTTATGCACATGATTATCAGTTAAAATGGAGCAGATGGGAAACTAAGTAAAAATTGACATGATTTGGGAACACCTCTCAGAACCTGTGGCCGAAAGGGGAAGACTGGGTGGAAGCATGAGGAAGCTTTTTAGGGCTTTTATTTTTGTGGAGTCCAGCAGAAAAGTATCCTGGAGGCATAGAGTCAGGTAAAGAGAGAGTGGGAATTGTCATGGTCTCAGATTTCAGTTTGCATGAATATATTTATGCATAACACATAACATTGTCAATGCTGTTATGTTTTGTCTGTTGTTTTCCAAGTCTTATGTTTAGGAAACCAGAAGGAGAGGGGTTCGCCAGCTTCAGCTGGAATGTCTGTTTGTTGTGTGATGAGTGATGGAAGTAAGAGGATGTATGGTGCAATTTTAGAACAGAGGCCATAAGTCTCTAAGTATGAATGCTTCACAGAAAGTAGGCAGAAACCTGAACCAGGATGAGAGGTTCTGCGTCTGATGATCCAAGGGGACCAGAAGGACCTCTCTCAGTGGTACCAGGAGATCTAGTCCACGTTGGAGGGATCCGGAGGAAGTGGGATCAACCGAGGAGAGATGGACCCTATGAGGTGGCCAAAGCAACAAGAACGGCCGTCCAAGTGAAAAGAAGCCAGACGTGATACCATCTGAACCACTGCAGCTGAGTCCCAACAGAGAGAAGGATACAACCACATAGAGATGAAGACACTGAGGATGCTGATTCACCAGGAGGGAGCCTGGAGGGAGCAGGAGCAGCGGAAACGATTGAGATGCCAGGGAGGAGCCAAGAAAACAGTAAATCAAGTGAAAGCCAAAATATGACACGTGCACCGACTAATGCACCCAGAAGAGGAGGAGAGGCCTCACAAGGAACAGAATAAGAACGTTTCTTTCCTAAAATTGAAACCCTACCAGATGGAAGCTAAGTCCGGCCTGAGGAGGGAGCTTCAGGTGAAGAAAGAGGAGGAAAAGTCCCGCAAGCTGAAGAAAATGGGGATTACCCCACAATTGACTTTTAAACTTTTGAATGGCCTCCTTTACAGACAATTGATGTTAGAACAACAAAAGAATAATGACATTGCATAACAGAAGAACAGTGATGCTATATAGAAACAACAGACTAATGCACAATCAAGATGTATGGTGGGAGCAGGAAGAGAAGAATGAATCACCGAACAATCCAAAAAGACTGACAAGATATATCTAATTCTGTTGCTTTTTCAATGTTCTTATCTTGAGGTAGATCATTAGAGTTTATCAGAAAGTTTCAAATATCAGTAAAAACTCTCCTGACTGATGTCTCAGATTGCTTTGTTGGCACGGTGGTCTGCTTGGTAAGGGCAGTCGATGTCATCTAGTGGTAGCTACTGTGGTCGTCACAGCAGCCGCCACCCTTGTTGTTGTCACAGGTTCTTCCTGTTCAGGTGCAGGGGTAGGTCTTCACCTTCCACTGGTTCAATCTTGTTCATGATGAGCACCTACTCGTCTTTTACTTTGATTCATGTCAGGTCACATCCTTTCGGGTCCCAAACGACTTCTCCCTTTGTTTGGTGATCTGTCCATCCACTGAGTGCAATCTCCGATAAGGGTTTGATCCTTATGATTGAGATAGACTACAGTTCTCCTGCTTCTGTTATACATTGAGGTGGAACATAGATTCTAACCTTGTCAGTCTTTTTGGATTGTTCGGCTGATTCCATTCTTCTCTTCCTGCTCCCACCATACATCTTGATTGTGCATTAGTCTGTTGTTTCTATACTAGCATTCACTGTTGCTTCTGTTATGTCAATGTCATTATTCTTTTGTTGTTCTAACATCAATTGTCTGTAAAGGAGACCATTCAAAAGTTTAAAAGTCAATTGTGGGGAAATCCCCATTTTCTTCAGCTTGCAGGACTTTTCCTCCTCTTTCTTCACCTGAGGCTCCCTCCTCAGGCCGGACTTAGCTTCCATCTGGAAGGTTCCAATTTTTATGGAAAAGATGTTCTCATTCTGTGCCTTGTGAGGCCTCTCCTCCTCTTCTGGGTGCATTAGTCGGTGCACTTGTCGTATTTTGGCTTTCACTTCATTTGCTGTTTTCTTGGCTCCTCCCTGGCGTCTCAATCGTTTCCGCTGCTCCTGCTCCCTCCGGGCTCCCTCCTGGTGAATCAGCATCCTCTGTGTCCTCATCTCTATGTGGTTGTATCATTCTCTCTGTTGGGACTCGTGTGCAGTGGTTTAGATGATACCACGTCTTGCTTCCTTTCACTTTGACGGCCGTTCTTGTTGCTTTGGCCACCTCCTAGGGTCCTTCTCTCCTCGGTTGATCCCACTTCCTCCGGAACACTCGAACGTGGACTAGATCTCCTGGTATCACTGGGAGAAGTCCTTCTGGTCCCCTTGGATCATCAGACGTAGAACCTCTCATCCTGGCTCAGGTTTCTGCCTTCTTTCTGTGAAGCATTCATACTTAGAGACTTATGGCCTCTGTTCTAAGATTGCACCATACATCCTCTTACTTCCATCACTCATCACACAACAAACAGACATTCCAGCTGAAGCTGGCGAACCCCTCTCCTTCTGGTTTCCTAAACATAAGACTTGGAAAACAACAGACAAAACATAACAGCATTGACAATGTTATGTGTTATGCATAAATATATTCATGCAAACTGAAATCTGAGACCATGACAATTCCCACTCTCTCTTTACCTGACTCTATGCCTCCAGGATACTTTTCTGCTGGACTCCACAAAAATAAAAGCCCTAAAAAGCTTCCTCATGCTTCCACCCAGTCTTCCCCTTTCGGCCACAGGTTCTGAGAGGTGTTCCCAAATCATGTCATTTTTACTTAGTTTCCCATCTACTCCATTTCAACTGATAATCATGTGCATAACCTACAATTAACATTCTCTCTTCTTGAATTAATTCAACACTGTATATGCTTTCATATCAATCCCTTTAACATGTTTGTTTAGAGTATAATATCCTATCATCCATTCTCTTTCACATGATGTATTAAAAATAAAACAAGTAGCCTCCAAACTCAACCCAGTATGTCTATAGTGGAATCTAATCTCTCTCTCTTTCTCTCTCTGATTCCACATCCTCTGTCATGGTGTTTTCAAGCTCACCCATTATTCAGCTGGACCTTACTTCTCGTGAGACTTATGCACCCACCAAAGAGAGACATAAAGAACTTTACCACTGCAGTGTTGTAAGAAGTATACCACCAGCCTGGTGTATCTTGATGTACACTCAGTCTCCAGAATGCAGCCCAAGCCCTTCCATTTCTGGCTGTTTTTTCCTGAGGACATACACACTAACACATGGGTTATTTCCTGACAACATTAGCAAGATCACTAAATCTTAATTTTTAATAACAGCCCTATGTAAACATTCTGCCTCAATACCTGGCCTCCTGCCACAGAAATATTCATAATGATAGTTAAATGATGGTCCCTACGGCAACTGCTGTAAAATAACATGTAATCATTCAAGCGTTTTCCAGTTGGATTAATATCCAATCCTAACAAAACTATGTCATAAGTTTCTTAAACTTTTGCTCTAATGTTCAAAATGCCACCACTTATTCTTTTTACCATATCTTTAGATATGTGAATTGTTCTATTTACTTTTAGAATTGTCCCTATATTTTACACAGCCAGCTATCTTTCCTTTTCTGTGAATTATCTCTATTTTTATACATATTTCTAGAAATAACACCCCTTTACTACCATTACCTTCATTTATAAGTCCCCTAACCCATAACTGCCATTGTTTGATACATACTTAAAACATCCTTAAGTCAATTTATATATCATTTATATCAGTCCCTCCTCAGGAACATATACACAACCTTATGTTCCTCAAAACAAAAATAAATTGACCAAACGAGAAAAAGCGAAAAAAAAATAAAAAATAATAAAAAAAATAAATAATAATAATAATAATAATACTTGCACATTTGCAATATTACCACTATTTGTAATGTAATGGAAAACGTCCATCCGTGTCATTCTATGCCAATGTTATTGTTGGTCTCTTTCTTCTTCATTCATGGGTATCTTCGCACAACAGACTACCTATTTATTCAATTGAACATTACATTTTATCATCCCAATTCCAATGACATTATAAAACGAAAGAAACAAAAAACCTTTAATCTAAAATTCTGTAAGTTCTGTCAACCTCCTTGTCTCAGGATTAGTTTCCAGAGCTTCCCTAAGCCTATTAACGTTAAACAGTTCTATATCCAAATAACTAAACAGTTATACTTTTTATTTTATACATTTTCCAACCCAATATTCATGATAACAATCCTTAGTGTTTACTTTAACTCAAATATGACCTCATCTATTCAATACACATCATCCCTTTAATAATTAACATTTATACTAAACACTTTTATTACCAGTATTTAAACTAAACACTTTTATTACCAGTGTTATCTATTTTCCCAATAGCCCTTTTGTCTCAGTTTTTCTTACATGAGTGGCCTGGTAATAAAAGTTCAATACCCCAATTCCTTTAATTCATAATACACCCTGGCCCATATCATTTCAACATGTCTATTATTTGATACAGTTCACAGGTCATCAGACACAGTTGTCCCTCACTATTCAGTCGATTAGGGCGGGTATGAGCTCCACACCCACTAGTGGTGATATTCTCTCCCATGCCCTAAAGCATTCTGACGTCACCTTTCATGACAACTCCCTTATTCTACTGGTGATCTCCCAGATGAATTACAGATGATGTAGTTATCAACAAAACCCTTACATAATCCCACACTCCAATAAACCCTTTAGAAAAACTTTCAACACTTTTTATATGCATAATGAACAAAACACATTTGTGTATTCCCCCAAAGACCATAACCCCAAAGAACTGATAGTTTTACCTATGAACCCATGTTAT
This sequence comes from Salvelinus alpinus, assembly GCF_045679555.1. Taxonomy (NCBI): domain Eukaryota; kingdom Metazoa; phylum Chordata; class Actinopteri; order Salmoniformes; family Salmonidae; genus Salvelinus; species Salvelinus alpinus. Next base: position 97,100,695 of record NC_092091.1, read on the forward strand.
ATCGAAAATAAAAATTAAAATAAACCTATTCGAATAACTTATTCAATTTAAGGGTACAACTCTTCATAATTTTCCCAGGGACATAATAGATTTTCAAAGTAATTATACAGTTTGAATAGAGTCTGGTGTCTTAAACATTTTATAAGTATATCCCACCTGTTCCAACAATTTCTAGCAAAAGGTGATCAGTCTTTTACAAGAAATTCCTAGGATTCAGGGCATTTTGAGACCATTAATATGTTTCTACTCCCCCTTTCTTTAGGAGCAACTTAAATACATTTTTCAAAAACATGTTCATCCTTTTGCATACCCAATTTGAAACTGAATTGGAAAAAACCCTTCCAATAAACCTACTAATGTATATTCATTCCCAGTACATGGTGCACTTAGTAGTAAATCATAAGCCAATAATCGCAAAGGGACTGGACTCACTCATCCAGAACTCCATGTTTTAGCCTTATCCAGATATTTTTATTTTTAAAGCGGCTGACTTTAATTAACTGCTTTCCACAGTAATGCAGTCTCCAATGACATTGTTGACCAGAGAAGATTAAAAAACCCTTTTTTTCCCTTATTCTTTCTGGAAAAGAAAGTGTACATATTGTTAATATTCACAACGTTACCTTTTAGTCAGCAAACCAATAATTTTACTTATCCATAGATTTTATTCTAAAGCGTCTTTAACAGTTCCAGAGAATTGTGGTATAGAATGTCTAACAATTAAAATTCCATCGTTATTTTACTAGATGTCAAACGTGATCCAATACTTCTTCTTGACCACATATAAACTGTAATCTCTATGAAACACTCATTGTTCGCTCAGAGACTATACACCGACAAGTAAAAAATTCCATTCTCACTAACCTCAAACCAATTAGTTGTTTGTTATTTTGACAAGGAAATAAACTCTTGTATAGCGGCATTTCCTACTACCGCACTAAGTTCTAATGTCACATTACACTACCCGATATACCTATATCCAGAACAGAGAGCTATTTTCTTATTGGTTCTTAGATCTTGTCAATAGTTCTGCCAATCACCCGCACGTCTGCGAGGACTAGAGGAACCACACACACAACCTCATCGCAATGTATTTTCTGATGATAGAATGTTGACATCAGAACGCCTACAAATCGAGCTTCACATTTTGGTCCCATGCGACTATTTATTTATTTATTTTTCCTAAATACTCCCATGTATTTCTACACCTTTTATTTACTATTTTTCCGAGTTAGAGCCAATCTCCTTTCCAATTAATAATTCATTTGTCACATCACTTAATTTCTTTTATCGAAGCCTACTCTATACAGTACATACATTATTTCTGAATACTACAGCATCAACTCTACTCTGTCACAGGAGAGCTGCGCGCTCCCTCTCCTGGACGTTCTGCCTACATACACACACAACTCGTCTTTCCTTCCTAATCTTCTATTTTTACACAGATCTACTCATTTCTTACAACATTATCATTCATCCTTTTATGTTTCATCCGTTCATTCAATCCCTTTGTTTTTACCTCAAAACAACTCAGTCTTTCTTTATTGACTTAATTCACTTCCTTCTACATAAGCCTAGACTTCTACAATATGACGAGACTACTGTCTAATCGGATCAGCTTGTCTTCATATCCTATTCAACCCCCAATACTTATCTTTTCTTCTATTCTTAGAGTAGTATTGTGGCGTGACCTACTGAATTACCAAACCCTGGTAGCTAGACAGAGCGGTTTTTTATTCGCAGGATTTCTTTTGCATTTGAACGCCGCACAATCGGGCCAACGTTTTTCCTGCACCTACTACTTCACTCATACAGTCCTCTTTTCAAAGCGGAAACTATGAATATTTATTTAACTACTGATTTATGTTTTGACCGTATAAGTTACTTTTGCAGTTGAACGCCGCACAATCGGGCCAACGTTTTCCTACAACCTACTGTTTTATGCTTTGACTGTATAAGCTACTTTTGCAGTTGAACGCCGCACAATCGGGCTAACGTTTTCCTACAACCTACTGTTTTATGCTTTGACTGTATAAGCTACTTTTGCAGTTGAACGCCGCACAATCGGGCTAACGTTTTCCTACAACCTACTGTTTTATGCTTTGACTGTATAAGCTACTTTTGCAGTTGAACGCCGCACAATCGGGCTAACGTTTTCCTACAACCTACTGTTTTATGCTTTGACTGTATAAGCTACTTTTTCAGTTGAACGCCGCACAATCGGGCTAACGTTTTCCTACAACCTACTGTTTTATGCTTTGACTGTATAAACTACTTGTTGTAGCCCTGCGCCGCTCAACTAGAGAGTACAAACAGTTGCGCCGATCAGCCCACACAAGGCTGCTCAAAATGAATGGTCCGACGAGAGGGGCAGTCCGAATCACACACACCCGACACGAGTCGCCCGCTCAGGTTGACTGAGGTGTGTTTACGCACATCCCAAAACAGATCCTGATACGGTCGAACCCGGCCAAGCAGAATCAGACGGAACAACTCCCCCAATCAAACCAGACACATGAACCTGTCTCGAGCAGTCCAACCAGAACAAATGCCCGCTCCCCCCAGCCAAACACCCGACACAATCAAAGTTCACAGTTCCAGTTCACTCAATCTCTAGACATGCGCATTCATACAAAACCCAAACTCACACATGCATGCACATTTATTTGAATTCAAAAGTTCTTTCGTTTTTATCGTTTTTAGGAAATTTGAGAGAGAGACTTACGTGGCGCTCCTCTCGCTGAGACAGTATCTCTGGAGCAATCTTACACAAACATTTCAACTATTGTAAGAACTTGCTTACCGTCTAGTTGGGCGGCCACCTCTGTTTGTTTAGATTGTCCAAAGAACCCATCATCAGCCAAGAACGTCCCCGTCCCTGTCACTCCTGGGACCAGCTCGCCAATTATGTCGTAGAAAATCACTTCAAATATAACTCTTACAAGAACTTTGTGAACTCAAATAAGATTTTTAATACAAATTGTATCACAATCTGGAATGTCCGCGGAACACACCCCGCGGAACACCCACCGCGGAACCCCCCGCGGAACCCCCCTTTCCCAGAGCCTTAGCTCCTATATTTATACACACATAGCACTATGTCCATCCCTTATGCAAATGAAGTCTCCCTTCTCAAGTCATTCGCCACCACTATCCTCTAGTTCAAGCTTCCCGCTTGTTCACGCCCAATAACGCCCACATCTGCTCTCAGCTAGACTACAATGGTGGCCGGACCCTCCATCCTAGTGTGTCAGCATAATGTGTCAATGTACTCTTTGTTTTGTTTGCCTTTATTGGAATCAGCAGATTCTGTCTTATAAACCTCTGTTTAGAAGCAGCTGACTATGGATCCCTCTATCTTTAGTGTGTCAGCATAATGTGTCAATGTACTCTTTGTTCAGTTTGCCTTTATTGGAATCAGCAGATTCTGTACTATACGCCTTCTTTTTAGAAGGAGCTGACTATGGGTCCTTTTTATCATTAGTGTGTCAGGTCAGCAGACCATGTGTCTCCCCCTTTCATTAATGTGTCCAATTGTCTTAGGCATATTTCTCTAGTATGTGTCTTATTGGAATTGTCAGACTATATGTCTCTTCTACCATTAGCATCCAGTTGCCTTATGTTACTACTACAAAGAAAATGGGGATTTCCTCACAATTGACTTTTAAACTTTTGAATGGCCTCCTTTACAGACAATTGATGTTAGAACAACAAAAGAATAATGACATTGACATAACAGAAGCAACAGTGAATGCTAGTATAGAAACAACAGACTAATGCACAATCAAGATGTATGGTGGGAGCAGGAAGAGAAGAATGGAATCAGCCGAACAATCCAAAAAGACTGACAAGGTTAGAATCTATGTTCCACCTCAATGTATAACAGAAGCAGGAGAACTGAAGTCTATCTCAATCATAAGGATCAAACCCTTATCGGAGATTGCACTCAGTGGATGGACAGATCACCAAACAAAGGGAGAAGTCGTTTGGGACCCGAAAGGATGTGACCTGACATGAATCAAAGAAAAAGACGAGTAGGTGCTCATCATGAACAAGATTGAACCAGTGGAAGGTGAAGACCTACCCCTGCACCTGAACAGGAAGAACCTGTGACAACAACAAGGGTGGCGGCTGCTGTGACGACCACAGTAGCTACCACTAGATGACATCGACTGCCCTTACCAAGCAGACCACCGTGCCAACAAAGCAATCTGAGACATCAGTCAGGAGAGTTTTTACTGATATTTGAAACTTTCTGATAAACTCTAATGATCTACCTCAAGATAAGAACATTGAAAAAGCAACAGAATTAGATATATCTCATGCTTCATCAAATATGTAATATTTTATCCTTATATTTTTTATACCAAATTTGATCTATTACTTTTATGACAATTGGAGATGTTTGGTCTAGTTAGTTTTTGTTTTTTTTATGTTTCTGATTAGATCTTTTACTCCTATTTCACATTGGAGATGTTTGGTCTAGTTGGTTTATATGCTTCACTTTGTTTTTATTTTTTGTATTTTCTTGTTTATCATAGGTATTTTCTTTTACTATCCCAAAGTCTTATTTGTATCATTTATGTGGCTAAATAGCCCCAGAGGGGGGATTGTAGTAGTAACATAAGGCAACTGGATGCTAATGGTAGAAGAGACATATAGTCTGACAATTCCAATAAGACACATACTAGAGAAATATGCCTAAGACAATTGGACACATTAATGAAAGGGGGAGACACATGGTCTGCTGACCTGACACACTAATGATAAAAAGGACCCATAGTCAGCTCCTTCTAAAAAGAAGGCGTATAGTACAGAATCTGCTGATTCCAATAAAGGCAAACTGAACAAAGAGTACATTGACACATTATGCTGACACACTAAAGATAGAGGGATCCATAGTCAGCTGCTTCTAAACAGAGGTTTATAAGACAGAATCTGCTGATTCCAATAAAGGCAAACAAAACAAAGAGTACATTGACACATTATGCTGACACACTAGGATGGAGGGTCCGGCCACCATTGTAGTCTAGCTGAGAGCAGATGTGGGCGTTATTGGGCGTGAACAAGTAGGAAGCTTGAATACTATGTGTGGATAAATAGAGTAGCTGGAGTTCTGAGGAGGGGGGTTCCGCGGTGGGTGTTCCGCGGTGTGTGTGCCGCGGGGTGTGTTCCGCGGACATTCCAGATTGTGATACAATTTGTATTAAAAATCTTATTTGATTTTAAAAGTTCTGGTAAGCGTTGTATTTGAAAATGATTTTCCACGACAGGTTCAGCAGGACAGTAAGGAGTTAACTCACTGGGTTCAGTAGGACAGTAAGGAGTTAACTCACTGGGTTCAGTAGGACAGTAAGGAGTTAACTCACTGGGTTCAGCAGGACAGTAAGGAGTTAACTCACTGGGTTCAGTAGGACAGTAAGGAGTTAACTCACTGGGTTCAGCAGGACAGTAAGGAGTTAACTCACTGGGTTCAGCAGGACAGTAAGGAGTTAACTCACTGGGTTCAGCAGGACAGTAAGGAGTTAACTCACTGGGTTCAGTAGGACAGTAAGGAGTTAACTCACTGGGTTCAGTAGGACAGTAAGGAGTTAACTCACTGGGTTCAGCAGGACAGTAAGGAGTTAACTCACTGGGTTCAGTAGGACAGTAAGGAGTTAACTCACTGGGTTCAGCAGGACAGTAAGGAGTTAACTCACTGGGTTCAGTAGGACAGTAAGGAGTTAACTCACTGGGTTCAGCAGGACAGTAAGGAGTTAACTCACTGGGTTCAGCAGGACAGTAAGGAGTTAACTCACTGGGTTCAGCAGGACAGTAAGGAGTTAACTCACTGGGTTCAGCAGGACAGTAAGGAGTTAACTCACTGGGTTCAGCAGGACAGTAAGGAGTTAACTCACTGGGTTCAGCAGGACAGTAAGGAGTTAACTCACTGGGTTCAGCAGGACAGTAAGGAGTTAACTCACTGGGTTCAGCAGGACAGTAAGGAGTTAACTCACTGGGTTCAGCAGGACAGTGAGGAGTTAACTCACTGGGTTCAGCAGGACAGTAAGGAGTTAACTCACTGGGTTCAGCAGGACAGTAAGGAGTTAACTCACTGGGTTCAGCAGGACAGTAAGGAGTTAACTCACTGGGTTCAGCAGGACAGTGAGGAGTTAACTCACTGGGTTCAGCAGGACAGTAAGGAGTTAACTCACTGGGTTCAGCAGGACAGTAAGGAGTTAACTCACTGGGTTCAGCAGGACAGTAAGGAGTTAACTCACTGGGTTCAGCAGGACAGTAAGGAGTTAACTCACTGGGTTCAGTAGGACAGTAAGGAGTTAACTCACTGGGTTCAGCAGGACAGTAAGGAGTTAACTCACTGGGTTCAGCAGGACAGTGAGGAGTTAACTCACTGGGTTCAGCAGGACAGTAAGGAGTTAACTCACTGGGTTCAGCAGGACAGTAAGGAGTTAACTCACTGGGTTCAGTAGGACAGTAAGGAGTTAACTCACTGGGTTCAGCAGGACAGTAAGGAGTTAACTCACTGGGTTCAGCAGGACAGTAAGGAGTTAACTCACTGGGTTCAGTAGGACAGTGAGGAGTTAACTCACTGGGTTCAGCAGGACAGTAAGGAGTTAACTCACTGGGTTCAGTAGGACAGTAAGGAGTTAACTCACTGGGTTCAGTAGGACAGTAAGGAGTTAACTCACTGGGTTCAGTAGGACAGTAAGGAGTTAACTCACTGGGTTCAGTAGGACAGTAAGGAGTTAACTCACTGGGTTCAGCAGGAGAGTAAGGAGTTAACTCACTGGGTTCAGCAGGACAGTAAGGAGTTAACTCACTGGGTTCAGCAGGACAGTAAGGAGTTAACTCACTGGGTTCAGCAGGACAGTAAGGAGTTAACTCACTGGGTTCAGTAGGACAGTAAGGAGTTAACTCACTGGGTTCAGTAGGACAGTAAGGAGTTAACTCACTGGGTTCAGTAGGACAGTAAGGAGTTAACTCACTGGGTTCAGCAGGACAGTAAGGAGTTAACTCACTGGGTTCAGTAGGACAGTAAGGAGTTAACTCACTGGGTTCAGTAGGACAGTAAGGAGTTAACTCACTGGGTTCAGCAGGACAGTAAGGAGTTAACTCACTGGGTTCAGTAGGACAGTAAGGAGTTAACTCACTGGGTTCAGCAGGACAGTAAGGAGTTAACTCACTGGGTTCAGCAGGACAGTAAGGAGTTAACTCACTGGGTTCAGTAGGACAGTAAGGAGTTAACTCACTGGGTTCAGTAGGACAGTAAGGAGTTAACTCACTGGGTTCAGTAGGACAGTAAGGAGTTAACTCACTGGGTTCAGTAGGACAGTAAGGAGTTAACTCACTGGGTTCAGCAGGACAGTAAGGAGTTAACTCACTGGGTTCAGCAGGACAGTGAGGAGATAACTCACTGGGTTCAGTAGGACAGTAAGGAGTTAACTCACTGGGTTCAGTAGGACAGTGAGGAGTTAACTCACTGGGTTCAGCAGGACAGTAAGGAGTTAACTCACTGGGTTCAGTAGGACAGTAAGGAGTTAACTCACTGGGTTCAGCAGGACAGTAAGGAGTTAACTCACTGGGTTCAGCAGGACAGTAAGGAGTTAACTCACTGGGTTCAGCAGGACAGTAAGGAGTTAACTCACTGGGTTCAGCAGGACAGTAAGGAGTTAACTCACTGGGTTCAGCAGGACAGTAAGGAGTTAACTCACTGGGTTCAGCAGGACAGTAAGGAGTTAACTCACTGGGTTCAGCAGGACAGTAACGAGTTAACTCACTGGGTTCAGCAGGACAGTAAGGAGTTAACTCACTGGGTTCAGCAGGACAGTAAGGAGTTAACTCACTGGGTTCAGCAGGACAGTAAGGAGTTAACTCACTGGGTTCAGCAGGACAGTGAGGAGTTAACTCACTGGGTTCAGCAGGACAGTAAGGAGTTAACTCACTGGGTTCAGCAGGACAGTAAGGAGTTAACTCACTGGGTTCAGCAGGACAGTGAGGAGTTAACTCACTGGGTTCAGCAGGACAGTAAGGAGTTAACTCACTGGGTTCAGCAGGACAGTAAGGAGTTAACTCACTGGGTTCAGCAGGACAGTAAGGAGTTAACTCACTGGGTTCAGCAGGACAGTGAGGAGTTAACTCACTGGGTTCAGCAGGACAGTAAGGAGTTAACTCACTGGGTTCAGCAGGACAGTGAGGAGTTAACTCACTGGGTTCAGCAGGACAGTAAGGAGTTAACTCACTGGGTTCAGCAGGACAGTAAGGAGTTAACTCACTGGGTTCAGCAGGACAGTAAGGAGTTAACTCACTGGGTTCAGCAGGACAGTGAGGAGTTAACTCACTGGGTTCAGTAGGACAGTAAGGAGTTAACTCACTGGGTTCAGCAGGACAGTAAGGAGTTAACTCACTGGGTTCAGTAGGACAGTAAGGAGTTAACTCACTGGGTTCAGCAGGACAGTAAGGAGTTAACTCACTGGGTTCAGCAGGACAGTAAGGAGTTAACTCACTGGGTTCAGCAGGACAGTAAGGAGTTAACTCACTGGGTTCAGCAGGACAGTGAGGAGTTAACTCACTGGGTTCAGCAGGACAGTAAGGAGTTAACTCACTGGGTTCAGCAGGACAGTGAGGAGTTAACTCACTGGGTTCAGCAGGACAGTGAGGAGTTAACTCACTGGGTTCAGTAGGACAGTAAGGAGTTAACTCACTGGGTTCAGCAGGACAGTAAGGAGTTAACTCACTGGGTTCAGCAGGACAGTAAGGAGTTAACTCACTGGGTTCAGCAGGACAGTAAGGAGTTAACTCACTGGGTTCAGTAGGACAGTAAGGAGTTAACTCACTGGGTTCAGCAGGACAGTGAGGAGTTAACTCACTGGGTTCAGCAGGACAGTAAGGAGTTAACTCACTGGGTTCAGCAGGACAGTAAGGAGTTAACTCACTGGGTTCAGCAGGACAGTAAGGAGTTAACTCACTGGGTTCAGTAGGACAGTAAGGAGTTAACTCACTGGGTTCAGTAGGACAGTAAGGAGTTAACTCACTGGGTTCAGCAGGACAGTAAGGAGTTAACTCACTGGGTTCAGCAGGACAGTAAGGAGTTAACTCACTGGGTTCAGCAGGACAGTAAGGAGTTAACTCACTGGGTTCAGCAGGACAGTGAGGAGATAACTCACTGGGTTCAGTAGGACAGTAAGGAGTTAACTCACTGGGTTCAGTAGGACAGTGAGGAGTTAACTCACTGGGTTCAGCAGGACAGTAAGGAGTTAACTCACTGGGTTCAGTAGGACAGTAAGGAGTTAACTCACTGGGTTCAGCAGGACAGTAAGGAGTTAACTCACTGGGTTCAGCAGGACAGTAAGGAGTTAACTCACTGGGTTCAGCAGGACAGTAAGGAGTTAACTCACTGGGTTCAGCAGGACAGTAAGGAGTTAACTCACTGGGTTCAGCAGGACAGTAAGGAGTTAACTCACTGGGTTCAGCAGGACAGTAAGGAGTTAACTCACTGGGTTCAGCAGGACAGTAAGGAGTTAACTCACTGGGTTCAGCAGGACAGTAAGGAGTTAACTCACTGGGTTCAGCAGGACAGTAAGGAGTTAACTCACTGGGTTCAGCAGGACAGTAAGGAGTTAACTCACTGGGTTCAGCAGGACAGTGAGGAGTTAACTCACTGGGTTCAGCAGGACAGTAAGGAGTTAACTCACTGGGTTCAGCAGGACAGTAAGGAGTTAACTCACTGGGTTCAGCAGGACAGTGAGGAGTTAACTCACTGGGTTCAGCAGGACAGTAAGGAGTTAACTCACTGGGTTCAGCAGGACAGTAAGGAGTTAACTCACTGGGTTCAGCAGGACAGTAAGGAGTTAACTCACTGGGTTCAGCAGGACAGTGAGGAGTTAACTCACTGGGTTCAGCAGGACAGTAAGGAGTTAACTCACTGGGTTCAGCAGGACAGTGAGGAGTTAACTCACTGGGTTCAGCAGGACAGTAAGGAGTTAACTCACTGGGTTCAGCAGGACAGTGAGGAGTTAACTCACTGGGTTCAGCAGGACAGTAAGGAGTTAACTCACTGGGTTCAGTAGGACAGTAAGGAGTTAACTCACTGGGTTCAGCAGGACAGTAAGGAGTTAACTCACTGGGTTCAGTAGGACAGTGAGGAGTTAACTCACTGGGTTCAGTAGGACAGTAAGGAGTTAACTCACTGGGTTCAGTAGGACAGTAAGGAGTTAACTCACTGGGTTCAGCAGGACAGTAAGGAGTTAACTCACTGGGTTCAGTAGGACAGTAAGGAGTTAACTCACTGGGTTCAGCAGGACAGTAAGGAGTTAACTCACTGGGTTCAGCAGGACAGTAAGGAGTTAACTCACTGGGTTCAGCAGGACAGTAAGGAGTTAACTCACTGGGTTCAGCAGGACAGTGAGGAGTTAACTCACTGGGTTCAGCAGGACAGTAAGGAGTTAACTCACTGGGTTCAGCAGGACAGTAAGGAGTTAACTCACTGGGTTCAGCAGGACAGTGAGGAGTTAACTCACTGGGTTCAGTAGGACAGTAAGGAGTTAACTCACTGGGTTCAGTAGGACAGTAAGGAGTTAACTCACTGGGTTCAGTAGGACAGTAAGGAGTTAACTCACTGGGTTCAGCAGGACAGTGAGGAGTTAACTCACTGGGTTCAGCAGGACAGTAAGGAGTTAACTCACTGGGTTCAGCAGGACAGTAAGGAGTTAACTCACTGGGTTCAGCAGGACAGTAAGGAGTTAACTCACTGGGTTCAGTAGGACAGTAAGGAGTTAACTCACTGGGTTCAGTAGGACAGTAAGGAGTTAACTCACTGGGTTCAGCAGGACAGTAAGGAGTTAACTCACTGGGTTCAGCAGGACAGTAAGGAGTTAACTCACTGGGTTCAGTAGGACAGTAAGGAGTTAACTCACTGGGTTCAGCAGGACAGTAAGGAGTTAACTCACTGGGTTCAGCAGGACAGTGAGGAGTTAACTCACTGGGTTCAGCAGGACAGTAAGGAGTTAACTCACTGGGTTCAGCAGGACAGTAAGGAGTTAACTCACTGGGTTCAGTAGGACAGTAAGGAGTTAACTCACTGGGTTCAGCAGGACAGTGAGGAGTTAACTCACTGGGTTCAGCAGGACAGTGAGGAGTTAACTCACTGGGTTCAGCAGGACAGTAAGGAGTTAACTCACTGGGTTCAGCAGGACAGTGAGGAGTTAACTCACTGGGTTCAGCAGGACAGTAAGGAGTTAACTCACTGGGTTCAGCAGGACAGTGAGGAGTTAACTCACTGGGTTCAGCAGGACAGTAAGGAGTTAACTCACTGGGTTCAGCAGGACAGTGAGGAGTTAACTCACTGGGTTCAGTAGGACAGTAAGGAGTTAACTCACTGGGTTCAGCAGGACAGTAAGGAGTTAACTCACTGGGTTCAGTAGGACAGTAAGGAGTTAACTCACTGGGTTCAGCAGGACAGTAAGGAGTTAACTCACTGGGTTCAGTAGGACAGTAAGGAGTTAACTCACTGGGTTCAGCAGGACAGTAAGGAGTTAACTCACTGGGTTCAGCAGGACAGTAAGGAGTTAACTCACTGGGTTCAGCAGGACAGTAAGGAGTTAACTCACTGGGTTCAGCAGGACAGTGAGGAGTTAACTCACTGGGTTCAGTAGGACAGTAAGGAGTTAACTCACTGGGTTCAGTAGGACAGTAAGGAGTTAACTCACTGGGTTCAGCAGGACAGTAAGGAGTTAACTCACTGGGTTCAGCAGGACAGTGAGGAGTTAACTCACTGGGTTCAGTAGGACAGTGAGGAGTTAACTCACTGGGTTCAGCAGGACAGTAAGGAGTTAACTCACTGGGTTCAGTAGGACAGTAAGGAGTTAACTCACTGGGTTCAGTAGGACAGTAAGGAGTTAACTCACTGGGTTCAGTAGGACAGTAAGGAGTTAACTCACTGGGTTCAGCAGGACAGTGAGGAGTTAACTCACTGGGTTCAGCAGGACAGTAAGGAGTTAACTCACTGGGTTCAGCAGGACAGTAAGGAGTTAACTCACTGGGTTCAGCAGGACAGTAAGGAGTTAACTCACTGGGTTCAGTAGGACAGTAAGGAGTTAACTCACTGGGTTCAGTAGGACAGTAAGGAGTTAACTCACTGGGTTCAGCAGGACAGTAAGGAGTTAACTCACTGGGTTCAGCAGGACAGTAAGGAGTTAACTCACTGGGTTCAGTAGGACAGTAAGGAGTTAACTCACTGGGTTCAGCAGGACAGTAAGGAGTTAACTCACTGGGTTCAGCAGGACAGTGAGGAGTTAACTCACTGGGTTCAGCAGGACAGTAAGGAGTTAACTCACTGGGTTCAGCAGGACAGTAAGGAGTTAACTCACTGGGTTCAGTAGGACAGTAAGGAGTTAACTCACTGGGTTCAGCAGGACAGTAAGGAGTTAACTCACTGGGTTCAGCAGGACAGTAAGGAGTTAACTCACTGGGTTCAGTAGGACAGTAAGGAGATAACTCACTGGGTTCAGCAGGACAGTAAGGAGTTAACTCACTGGGTTCAGTAGGACAGTAAGGAGTTAACTCACTGGGTTCAGCAGGACAGTAAGGAGTTAACTCACTGGGTTCAGCAGGACAGTAAGGAGTTAACTCACTGGGTTCAGCAGGACAGTAAGGAGTTAACTCACTGGGTTCAGCAGGACAGTAAGGAGTTAACTCACTGGGTTCAGTAGGACAGTAAGGAGTTAACTCACTGGGTTCAGCAGGACAGTAAGGAGTTAACTCACTGGGTTCAGTAGGACAGTAAGGAGTTAACTCACTGGGTTCAGCAGGACAGTAAGGAGTTAACTCACTGGGTTCAGTAGGACAGTAAGGAGTTAACTCACTGGGTTCAGTAGGACAGTAAGGAGTTAACTCACTGGGTTCAGTAGGACAGTAAGGAGTTAACTCACTGGGTTCAGCAGGACAGTGAGGAGTTAACTCACTGGGTTCAGCAGGACAGTGAGGAGTTAACTCACTGGGTTCAGTAGGACAGTAAGGAGTTAACTCACTGGGTTCAGCAGGACAGTAAGGAGTTAACTCACTGGGTTCAGCAGGACAGTAAGGAGTTAACTCACTGGGTTCAGTAGGACAGTAAGGAGTTAACTCACTGGGTTCAGTAGGACAGTAAGGAGTTAACTCACTGGGTTCAGCAGGACAGTAAGGAGTTAACTCACTGGGTTCAGCAGGACAGTAAGGAGTTAACTCACTGGGTTCAGCAGGACAGTAAGGAGTTAACTCACTGGGTTCAGCAGGACAGTAAGGAGTTAACTCACTGGGTTCAGCAGGACAGTAAGGAGTTAACTCACTGGGTTCAGCAGGACAGTAAGGAGTTAACTCACTGGGTTCAGCAGGACAGTGAGGAGTTAACTCACTGGGTTCAGCAGGACAGTAAGGAGTTAACTCACTGGGTTCAGCAGGACAGTAAGGAGTTAACTCACTGGGTTCAGCAGGACAGTAAGGAGTTAACTCACTGGGTTCAGCAGGACAGTAAGGAGTTAACTCACTGGGTTCAGCAGGACAGTGAGGAACAGTTCTCCTCCCATTATGCTGTTGTCCAGCTCTTTAGGTCCTCCAGGATAGTCCTTATAGTGAATGGTGTGTGTGAACAACCCACACGTCTGACGAGGCAGCACCTACACACACACACACACACACACACACACACACACACACACACACACACACACACACACACACACACACACACACACACACACACACACACACACACACACACACACACACACACACACACACACACACACACACACACACACACACACAAGGAGAGACACGTACAAAAAAACACAGAAATGTCAATTGAAACTCATTGTTTGATTGAAAATCGTTGATTGAAACCAAAAGAATCTTTATGGAAAGGAGGAGAGGAAAAGAGGAGAGGTTAAGGGAGGAGAGGAGAGGAGAAGAGGAGAGGTTAAGGGAGGAGAGGAGAGGAGAAGAGGAGAGGTTAAGGGAGGAGAGGAGAGGAGAGGAGAAGAGGAGAGGTTAAGGGAGGAGAGGAGAGGAGAGGAGAAGAGGAGAGGTTAAGGGAGGAGAGGAGAGGTTAACGGAGGAGAGGAGAGGAGAGGTTAAGGGAGGAGAGGAGAGGTTAAGGGAGGAGAGGAGAGGTTAACGGAGGAGAGGAGAGGTTAAGGGAGGAGAGGAGAGGTTAACGGAGGAGAGGAGAGGAGAGGTTAACGGAGGAGAGGAGAGGAGAGGTTAAGGGAGGAGAGGAGAGGTTAAGGGAGGAGAGGAGAGGTTAACGGAGGAGAGGAGAGGTTAAGGGAGAAGAGGAGAGGTTAAGGGAGGAGAGGAGAGGAGAAGAGGAAAGGTTAAGGGAGGAGAGGAGAGGAGAGGAGAAGAGGAGAGGTTAAGGGAGGAGAGGAGAGGTTAAGGGAGAAGAGGAGAGGTTAAGGGAGGAGAGGAGAGGTTAAGGGAGAAGAGGAGAGGTTAAGGGAGGAGAGGAGAGGAGAAGAGGAGAGGTTACGGGAGGAGAGGAGAGGAGAGGAGAAGAGGAGAGGTTAAGGGAGGAGAGGAGAGGAGAAGAGGAGAGGTTACGGGAGGAGAGGAGAGGAGAGGAGAAGAGGAGAGGTTAAGGGAGGAGAGGAGAGGAGAAGAGGAGAGGTTACGGGAGGAGAGGAGAGGAGAGGAGAAGAGGAGAGGTTAAGGGAGGAGAGGAGAGGAGAAGAGGAGAGGTTACGGGAGGAGAGGAGAGGTTAAGGGAGGAGAGAGGAAGAGAGGAGAGGAGAGGAGGGGATTCTAACGTAATCTATATAACAGAGGTATAGAAATACAGACAGCTTTAGTTATAAACCAACAGTCCACTAGAAAACACACACACACACACACACACACACACACACACACACACACACACACACACACACACACACACACACACACACACACACACACACACACACACACACACACACACACACACACACACACACACACACACACACACACACACATAAATGTCTGAGTGTTCTAAATGTCTGAGTGTTCTAAATGTCTGAGTGTTCTAATTGTCTGATTGTTCTAAATGTTCTGAGTGTTCTAAATGTTCTGAGTGTCTAAATGTTCTGAGTGTTCTAAATGTCTGAGTGTTCTAAATGGTCTGAGTGTTCTAAATGGTCTGAGTGTTCTAAATGTTCTGAGTGTTCTAAATGTTCTGAGTGTTCTAAATGTTCTGAGTGTTCTAAATGTCTGAGTGTTCTAAATGTTCTGAGTGTTCTAAATGTTCTGAGTGTTCTAAATGTTCTGAGTGTTCTAAATGTCTGAGTGTTCTAAATGTTCTGAGTGTTCTAAATGTCTGAGTGTTCTAAATGTCTGAGTGTTCTAAATGTTCTGAGTGTTATAAATGTTCTGAGTGTTCTAAATGTCTGAGTGTTCTAAATGTTCAGAGTGTTCTAAATGTTCTGAGTGTTCAAAATGTCTGAGTGTTCTAAATGTTGTGAGTGTTATAAATGTCTGAGTGTTCTAAATGTCTGAGTGTTCTAATTGTCTGATTGTTCTAAATGTTCTGAGTGTTCTAAATGTCTGAGTGTTCTAAATGTTCTGAGTGTTCTAAATGTTCTGAGTGTTCTAAATGTTCTGAGTGTTCTAAATGTTCCGAGTGTTCCAAATGTTCCGAGTGTTCCAAATGTTCCGAGTGTTCTAAATGTTCCGAGTGTTCTAAATGTTTTCAGTGTTCTAAATGTTCTGGGTGTTCTAAATGGTCTGGGTGTTCTAAATGTTCTGAGTGTTCTAAATGTTCCGAGTGTTCTAAATGTTCCGAGTGTTCTAAATGTTCCGAGTGTTCTAAATGTTCCGAGTGTTCTAAATGTTTTCAGTGTTCTAAATGTTCTGGGTGTTCTAAATGGTCTGGGTGTTCTAAATGTTCCGGGTGTTCTAAATGTTCCGGGTGTTCTAAATGTTCTGGGTGTTCTAAATGTTCCGAGTGTTCCGAGTGTTCTAAATGTTCTGGGTGTTCTAAATGTTCTGGGTGTTCTAAATGTTCCGGGTGTTTATAACAAATGGGGTGAATACTTATTGATTCAAGATTTTCACCTTTTTCATTTTTTATTAATTTAGAAACATTTGGAAAAACATAATTACACTTTGAGATTATGGGGTATTGTGTGTAGGCCAATGACAAAAAAAACTCCTCACCATAATATCCTTGTGTATAAATCCTTTGCGGTATCTAGCAGGTTTGAGGTGAGGGTATTCCTCAGTAGATGTGACCCTGATGTCCCACACCTTCCTCCAGGTCTCATACAGCTGGAGATGAACAGGGTAGACTCCGGAATGGTGAGGAGCAACAGCATAACCCTGGTCTACTGGAACACCATGCTCCTACAGGAGAGAGAGATGAACAGGGTAGACTCCTGAATGGTGAGGAGCAACTGCATAACCCTGGTCTACTGGAACACCATGCTCCTACAGGAGAGAGAGATGAACAGGGTAGACTCCTGAATGGTGAGGAGCAACAGCATAACCCTGGTCTACTGGAACACCATGCTCCTACAGGAGAGAGAGATGAACAGGGTAGACTCCTGAATGGTGAGGAGCAACAGCATAACCCTGGTCTACTGGAACACCATGCTCCTACAGGAGAGAGAGATGAACAGGGTAGACTCCTGAATGGTGAGGAGCAACAGCATAACCCTGGTCTACTGGAACACCATGCTCCTACAGGAGAGAGAGATGAACAGGGTAGACTCCTGAATGGTGAGGAGCAACAGCATAACCCTGGTCTACTGGAACACCATGCTCCTACAGGAGAGAGAGATGAACAGGGTAGACTCCTGAATGGTGAGGAGCAACAGCATAACCCTGGTCTACTGGAACACCATGCTCCTACAGGAGACAGAGATGAACAGGGTAGACTCCTGAATGGTGAGGAGCAACAGCATAACCCTGGTCTACTGGAACACCATGCTCCTACAGGAGAGAGAGATGGACAGGGTAGACTCCTGAATGGTGAGGAGCAACAGCATAACCCTGGTCTACTGGAACACCATGCTCCTACAGGAGAGAGAGATGAACAGGGTAGACTCCTGAATGGTGAGGAGCAACAGCATAACCCTGGTCACCATGCTCCTACAGGAGAGAGAGATGAACAGGGTAGACTCCTGAATGGTGAGGAGCAACAGCATAACCCTGGTCTACTGGAACACCATGCTCCTACAGGGGGGGAGAGAGAGAGAGAGAGAGAGAGAGAGAGAGAGAGAGAGAGAGAGAGAGAGAGAGAGAGAGAGAGAGAGAGAGAGAGAGAGAGAGAGAGAGAGAGAGAGAGACTAAAGGAAGAATCACATAACGGTGGCTTTTAATGAGTTTTATTCTGTTTGAAAATGACAACAAAAAGCTGTTGAAGTCTGAATAAGACGAGTAATATTCACACCAGGCTGTGTGTTTGTGTTTGTGTTTGTGTGTGTGTGTGTGTGTGTGTGTGTGTGTGTGTCTCACCAGAGCGAAGTCCTTGTTGAGTACCATCTGCTCCAGCAGAGAGGTGAGGTTGTTGAAGAGGTGTGGCTGCATGTGGCTGTACATGTGAGGGAACCACCAGAACTCTGATACAGAACCGAGCAGCACATCGTCACCCTCATCCTCTTCCTCTGTACCTGGAAACCAACACAGAGTAGTTATAGGACTGGTTCTGACAGTAGTTATATGACTGGTTCTGACAGTAGTTATATGACTGGTTCTGACTGGTTCTGACAGTAGTTATATGACTGGTTCTGTTAGTAGTTATATGACTGGTTCTGACAGTAGTTATATGACTGGTTCTGACTGGTTCTGACTGGTTCTGTCAGTAGTTATATGACTGGTTCTGACTGGTTCTTACTGGTTCTGTCAGTAGTTATAGGACTGGTTCTGACAGTAGTTATATGACTGGTTCTGTTAGTAGTTATATGACTAGTTCTGACTGGTTCTGACAGTAGTTATAGGACTGGTTCTGTCAGTAGTTATATGACTGGTTCTGACTGGTTCTGTCAGTAGTTATAGGACTGGTTCTGACTGGTTCTGTCAGTAGTTATATGACTGGTTCTGTCAGTAGTTATAGGACTGGTTCTGTCAGTAGTTATATGACTGGTTCTGACTGGTTCTGTCAGTAGTTATAGGACTGGTTCTGACTGGTTCTGTCAGTAGTTATAGGACTGGTTCTGACTGGTTCTGACAGTAGTTATATGACTGGTTCTGTCAGTAGTTATGTGCCTGGTTCTGACTGGTTCTGTCAGTAGTTATATGACTGGTTCTGTCAGTAGTTATATGACTGGTTCTGACAGTAGTTATATGACTGGTTCTGTTAGTAGTTAAATGACTGGTTCTGACTGGTTCTGACATTAGTTATATGACTGGTTCTGACAGTAGTTATATGACTGGTTCTGACAGTAGTTAAATGACTGGTTCTGTTAGTAGTTATATGACTGGTTCTGACTGGTTCTGACAGTAGGTATATGACTGGTTCTGACTGGTTCTGACAGTAGTTATATGACTGGTTCTGACAGTAGTTATATGACTGGTTCTGACTGGTTCTGACAGTAGTTATATGACTGGTTCTGTCAGTAGTTATATGACTGGTTCTGTCAGTAGTTATATGACTGGTTCTGTCAGTAGTTATAGGACTGGTTCTGACTGGTTCTGACAGTAGTTATATGACTGGTTCTGACTGGTTCTGTCAGTAGTTATATGACTGGTTCTGTCAGTAGTTATATGACTGGTTCTGACAGTAGTTATATGACTGGTTCTGACTGGTTCTGTCGGTAGTAATATGACTGGTTCTGACTGGTTCTGGCAGTAGTTATATAATTGGTTCTGTTAGTAGTTAAATGACTGGTTCTGTTAGTAGTTAAATGGCTGGTTCTGACAGTACTGTACCTGTGTGGTAGAACTTCCCAGAGAAGCCCAGATTAAAGGTGAAGTTGGTGATTTGAGATCTCAGCTGGTTCTGAGTGTCCAGGAGGGCCTGGAGAAAGAGGGAGAGAGTTGTGTTCCATTTGTTCTGTGATCTATTCTAAATGTTCTGAGTGTTCTAAATGTTGAGTGTTCTAAATGTCTGAGTGTTCTAAATGTCTGAGTGTTCTAAATGTCTGTGTGTTCTAAATGTCTGAGTGTTCTAAATGTCTGAGTGTTCTAAATGTCTGAGTGTTCTAAATGTCTGAGTGTTCTAAATGTCTGAGTGTTCTAAATGTTCTGAGTGTTCTAAATGTCTGAGTGTTCTAAATGTCTGAGTGTTATAAATGTTCTGAGTGTTCTAAATGTCTGAGTGTTATAAATGTTCTGAGTGTTCTAAATGTCTGAGTGTTCTAAATGTCTGAGTGTTCTAAATGTCTGAGTGTTCTAAATGTTCTGAGTGTTCTAAATGTCTGAGTGTTCTAAATGTCTGAGTGTTATAAATGTTCTGAGTGTTCTAAATGTTGAGTGTTCTAAATGTCTGTGTGTTCTAAATGTCTGTGTGTTCTAAATGTCTGAGTGTTCTAAATGTTGAGTGTTCTAAATGTCTGAGTGTTCTAAATGTCTGTGTGTTCTAAATGTTCTGAGTGTTCTAAATGTCTGAGTGTTCTAAATGTCTGAGTGTTCTAAATGTCTGAGTGTTCTAAATGTCTGAGTGTTCTAAATGTCTGAGTGTTCTAAATGTCTGAGTGTTCTAAATGTCTGAGTGTTCTAAATGTCTGAGTGTTCTAAATGTCTGAGTGTTCTAAATGGTCTGAGTGTTCTAACTGTTCTGAGTGTTCTAAATGTTGAGTGTTCTAAATGTCTGAGTGTTCTAAATGTCTGAGTGTTCTAAATGTTCAGATTGTTCTAAATGTTCTGAGTGTTCTAAATGTCTGAGTGTTCTAAATGTCTGAGTGTTATAAATGTTCTGAGTGTTCTAAATGTCTGAGTGTTCTAAATGTCTGAGTGATCTAACTGTTCTGAGTGTTCTAAATGTCTGTGTGTTCTAAATGTCTGAGTGTTATAAATGTTCTGAGTGTTCTAAATGTCTGAGTGTTATAAATGTCTGAGTGTTCTAAATGTTCTGAGTGTTCTAAATGTCTGAGTGTTCTAAATGTCTGAGTGTTCTAAATGTCTGAGTGTTCTAAATGTCTGAGTGTTCTAAATGTCTGAGTGTTATAAATGTTCTGAGTGTTATAAATGTTGAGTGTTCTAAATGTCTGTGTGTTCTAAATGTCTGTGTGTTCTAAATGTCTGAGTGTTCTAAATGTTGAGTGTTCTAAATGTCTAAGTGTTCTAAATGTCTGTGTGTTCTAAATGTTCTGAGTGTTCTAAATGTTGAGTGTTCTAAATGTCTGAGTGTTCTAAATGTCTGAGTGTTATAAATGTCTGAGTGTTCTAAATGTTCTGAGTGTTCTAAATGTCTGAGTGTTCTAAATGTCTGAGTGTTCTAAATGTTCTGAGTGTTCTAAATGTCTGAGTGTTCTAAATGGTCTGAGTGTTCTAACTGTTCTGAGTGTTCTAAATGTTGAGTGTTCTAAATGTCTGAGTGTTCTAAATGTCTGAGTGTTCTAAATGTTCAGATTGTTCTAAATGTTCTGAGTGTTCTAAATGTCTGAGTGTTCTAAATGTCTGAGTGTTATAAATGTTCTGAGTGTTCTAACTGTTCTGAGTGTTCTAAATGTCTGTGTGTTATAAATGTCTGAGTGTTATAAATGTCTGAGTGTTATAAATGTCTGAGTGTTATAAATGTCTGAGTGTTCTAAATGTTCTGAGTGTTCTAAATGTCTGAGTGTTATAAATGTCTGAGTGTTATAAATGTCTGAGTGTTCTAAATGTTCTGAGTGTTCTAAATGTCAGAGTGTTCTAAATGTTCTGAGTGTTCTAAATGTTCTGAGTGTTCTAAATGTCTGAGTGGTCTAAATGGTCTGAGTGTTCTAAATGTTCTGAGTGTTATAAATGTCTGAGTGTTCTAAATGTGAGTGTTCTAAATGTCTGTGTGTTCTAAATTCTGAGTGTTCTAAATGTTGAGTGTTCTAAATGTCTGAGTGTTCTAAATGTCTGAGTGTTCTAAATGTCTGTGTGTTCTAAATGTCTGAGTGTTCTAAATGTCTGAGTGTTCTAAATGTCTGAGTGTTCTAAATGTCAGAGTGTGTTAGATCTAATGTGTTATATTTTCCTACATTAATTTTACATTTCGACAAACTTTAAAGTGTTTCCTTTCAAATTATATCAATAATATGGATAGTTAAATTCCTCCATCTTTGCCCTCTCTCTCATTCTCCTTCTCCTCTCATTCCATTTCCCTCTCCACGACTATTTCTCCTCCCCCTCTCTCAATCCCTCTGTGAAAATGTCAAATTCTCTGAAGAGAACTGTTTTAATTTTAAAGGAGCAGCAGGAAGGAATGACTGTATCATTCCCCGTCTCTCTATCTCTCTCTCTCTCTATCTCTCTTTCTCTGTCTCTCCTCTCTCCATCTATCCCCGTCTCTCTATCTCTCTCTCTCTCTATCTCTCTTTCTCTGTCTCTCCTCTCTCCATCTACTCCCGTCTCTCTATCTCTCTCTCTCTCTATCTCTCTTTCTCTGTCTCTCCTCTCTCCATCTATCCCCGTCTCTCTATCTCTCTCTCTCTCTATCTCTCTTTCTCTGTCTCTCCTCTCTCCATCTATCCCCGTCTCTCTATCTCTCTCTCTCTCTATCTCTCTTTCTCTGTCTCTCCTCTCTCCATCTATCCCCGTCTCTCTATCTCTCTCTCTCTCTATCTCTCTTTCTCTGTCTCTCCTCTCTCCATCTATCCCCGTCTCTCTATCTCTCTCTCTCTCTATCTCTCTTTCTCTGTCTCTCCTCTCTCCATCTATCCCCGTCTCTCTATCTCTCTCTCTCTCTATCTCTCTTTCTCTGTCTCTCCTCTCTCCATCTATCCCCGTCTCTCTATCTCTCTCTCTCTCTATCTCTCTTTCTCTGTCTCTCCTCTCTCCATCTATCCCCGTCTCTCTATCTCTCTCTCTCTCTATCTCTCTTTCTCTGTCTCTCCTCTCTCCATCTATCCCCGTCTCTCTATCTCTCTCTCTCTCTATCTCTCTTTCTCTGTCTCTCCTCTCTCCATCTATCCCCGTCTCTCTATCTCTCTCTCTCTCTATCTCTCTTTCTCTGTCTCTCCTCTCTCCATCTATCCCCGTCTCTCTATCTCTCTCTCTCTCTATCTCTCTTTCTCTGTCTCTCCTCTCTCCATCTATCCCCGTCTCTCTATCTCTCTCTCTCTCTATCTCTCTTTCTCTGTCTCTCCTCTCTCCATCTATCCCCGTCTCTCTATCTCTCTCTCTCTCTATCTCTCTTTCTCTGTCTCTCCTCTCTCCATCTATCCCCGTCTCTCTATCTCTCTCTCTCTCTATCTCTCTTTCTCTGTCTCTCCTCTCTCCATCTATCCCCGTCTCTCTATCTCTCTCTCTCTCTATCTCTCTTTCTCTGTCTCTCCTCTCTCCATCTATCCCCGTCTCTCTATCTCTCTCTCTCTCTATCTCTCTTTCTCTGTCTCTCCTCTCTCCATCTATCCCCGTCTCTCTATCTCTCTCTCTCTCTATCTCTCTTTCTCTGTCTCTCCTCTCTCCATCTATCCCCGTCTCTCTATCTCTCTCTCTCTCTATCTCTCTTTCTCTGTCTCTCCTCTCTCCATCTATCCCCGTCTCTCTATCTCTCTCTCTCTCTATCTCTCTTTCTCTGTCTCTCCTCTCTCCATCTATCCCCGTCTCTCTATCTCTCTCTCTCTCTATCTCTCTTTCTCTGTCTCTCCTCTCTCCATCTATCCCCGTCTCTCTATCTCTCTCTCTCTCTATCTCTCTTTCTCTGTCTCTCCTCTCTCCATCTATCCCCGTCTCTCTATCTCTCTCTCTCTCTATCTCTCTTTCTCTGTCTCTCCTCTCTCCATCTATCCCCGTCTCTCTATCTCTCTCTCTCTCTATCTCTCTTTCTCTGTCTCTCCTCTCTCCATCTATCCCCGTCTCTCTATCTCTCTCTCTCTCTATCTCTCTTTCTCTGTCTCTCCTCTCTCCATCTATCCCCGTCTCTCTATCTCTCTCTCTCTCTATCTCTCTTTCTCTGTCTCTCCTCTCTCCATCTATCCCCGTCTCTCTATCTCTCTCTCTCTCTATCTCTCTTTCTCTGTCTCTCCTCTCTCCATCTATCCCCGTCTCTCTATCTCTCTCTCTCTCTATCTCTCTTTCTCTGTCTCTCCTCTCTCCATCTATCCCCGTCTCTCTATCTCTCTCTCTCTCTATCTCTCTTTCTCTGTCTCTCCTCTCTCCATCTATCCCCGTCTCTCTATCTCTCTCTCTCTCTATCTCTCTTTCTCTGTCTCTCCTCTCTCCATCTATCCCCGTCTCTCTATCTCTCTCTCTCTCTATCTCTCTTTCTCTGTCTCTCCTCTCTCCATCTATCCCCGTCTCTCTATCTCTCTCTCTCTCTATCTCTCTTTCTCTGTCTCTCCTCTCTCCATCTATCCCCGTCTCTCTATCTCTCTCTCTCTCTATCTCTCTTTCTCTGTCTCTCCTCTCTCCATCTATCCCCGTCTCTCTATCTCAATTCAATTCAATTCAATTCAAGGGGCTTTATTGGCATGGGAAACATGTGTTAACATTGCCAAAGCAAGTGAGGTAGGTAATATACAAAAGTCAAATAAACAATAAAAATGAACAGTAAACATTACACATACAGAAGTTTCAAAACAATAAAGACATTACAAATGTCATATTATATATATGCAGTGTTGTAACAATGTACAAATGGTTAAAGCACACAAGTTAAAATAAATAAACATAAATATGGGTTGTATTTACAGTGGTGTTTGTTCTTCACTGGTTGCCCTTTTCTTGTGGCAACAGGTCACAAATCTTGCTGCTGTGATGGCACACTGTGGAATTTCACCCAGTAGATATGGGAGTTTATCAAAATTGGATTTGTTTTCGAATTCTTTGTGGATCTGTGTAATCTGAGGGAAATATGTCTCTCTAATATGGTCATACATTGGGCAGGAGGTTAGGAAGTGCAGCTCAGTTTCCACCTCATTTTGTGGGCAGTGTGCACATAGCCTGTCTTCTCTTGAGAGCCATGTCTGCCTACGGCGGCCTTTCTCAATAGCAAGGCTATGCTCACTGAGTCTGTACATAGTCAAAGCTTTCCTTAAGTTTGGGTCAGTCACAGTGGTCAGGTATTCTGCCACTGTGTACTCTCTGTTTAGGGCCAAATAGCATTCTAGTTTGCTCTGTTTTTTTGTTAATTCTTTCCAATGTGTCAAGTAATTATCTTTTTGTTTTCTCATGATTTGGTTGGGTCTAATTGTGCTGTTGTCCTGGGGCTCTGTGGGGTGTGTTTGTGTTTGTGAACAGAGCCCTAGGACCAGCTTGCTTAGGGGACTCTTCTCCAGGTTCATCTCTCTGTAGGTGATGGCTTTGTTATGGAAGGTTTGGGAATCGCTTCCTTTTAGGTGGTTGTAGAATTTAACGGCTCTTTTCTGGATTTTGATAATTAGTGGGTATCGGCCTAATTCTGCTCTGCATGCATTATTTGGTGTTCTACGTTGTACACGGAGGATATTTTTGCAGAATTCTGCATCTCTCTCATCATATCTCTCTCTCTCTCTATCTCTCTTTCTCTGTCTCTCCTCTCTCCATCTATCCCCGTCTCTCTATCTCTCTCTCTCTCTATCTCTCTTTCTCTGTCTCTCCTCTCTCCATCTATCCCCCGTCTCTCTCTCTATCTCTCTTTCTCTGTCTCTCAGTCTGTCTCTCCTCTCTCCATCTATCCCCCGTCTCTCTCTCTATCTCTCTTTCTCTGTCTCTAAGTCTCTTTCTCTCAGTCTGTCTCTCCTTCTTTCTCCATCTGTCTCTCTCTTTCTGTATCTCTTTCAATCTCTACCCTATCCCCATCTTCCTCCTTTTCTGTCCCTTCTCTCCCCCCTCTATCTCTCTCTACCTTCTCTCCCCCTGTCTGAGGTGTTGGGACGGCTAGTATAATCTCTCCTTCTCTCTCTGTGTCTGTCCCCCATTCCTCACCTCCTTCTCCTTATCTCTCTCTCTCTCTGTGTCTGTCCCCCTCTCCTCACCTCCTCTCTCTCTCTCTCTCTCTCTCTCTCTCTCTCTCTCTCTCTCTCTCTCTCTCTCTCTCTCTCTCTCTCTCTCTCTCTCTCTCTCTCTCTCTCTCTCTCTCTGTGTCTGTCCCCCTCTCTCTCTCTCTCTCTCTCTCCCTCTCTCTTTCTCTCTCTCTCTGTGTGTCTGTCCCCCTCTCCCTCACCTCATTCTGTCTCTCTCTCTCCTCTCTCTCTCTCTCTCTCTCTCTCTCTCTCTCTCTCTCTCTCTCTCTCTCTCTCTCTGTGTCTGTCCCCCCTCCCTCACCTCCTTCTCTCCCTCTCTCTCTCTCTCTCCTCTCTCTCTCTCTCCAAGGTCCTAGATGTTCAGGTTATCTTTCTGATGCATTATAGGAAAGATGTCAAACACTGACAGGTAGTGACATTCTAATCTACAGAGCTAAGCAAACACACACACACACACACACACACACACACACACACACACACACACACACACACACACACACACACACACACACACACACACACACACACACACACACACACACACACACACACACACACACACACACACACACACACACACACACACACACACACACACACACCTTTCTCCCCAGCTGTGTGGTGTCAGCGTTGCTGCAGTGAGCAGAAAGGTCCTGGTCTCAGACACACTGCAGAGCCCCCCCCCCCCCACCGTTTCCTCCTACCTTAACATCCTTGGTGTTCATGGAGCCCCCCCCCCCCCCGTTTCCTCCTACCTTAACTTCCTTGGTGTTCATGGAGCCCCCCCGTCCTTGGTGTTCATGGAGCCCCCCCCCCGCCACCGTTTCCTTCTACCTTTACATCCTTGGTGTTCATGCGTGTTCCTTCCTTCCCAACAAAGATGTCGTCGATATCCACCAGGATGTGACGCTCCAACCCCAACGACAACTTCCCGTCCGTGAGGTAAGTGATAGCGTCCACCAATAGGAGCCTGTGTAGCCAGTATCCCAGGCCGTGTCCGAAGACGACCCTCTGAACCCCGTCAAACAGCCCCACATCCAGCACCACCGTAGCCTGTAGGCCCCGACTGAAACCAGGGACTGGATTATCTCCGCTGCCCACTCCGGGGCCTCCCTCCCTGGGCCGTGCCTGGACAACAGCCTGGTAGGTGGAGTGGTTGGAGGTGAATGTGGTCCAGTCGTCACCGGGGAGAGGTCCACGGTCCGTATCAGCCCGCGTCAGGTGAAGGAGGGGCGAACGTGACATCACAGAGGCGTCTCGGAGCGCCTGATTCGTCCGTAGCAGCAGGGGTAGACCCCGGAGATTCAGCAGGGGCGGAGAGTTCTGATTGGCTCTGTGGAAGGTGATGATTCCGACTCGGTAACGGAGACAGTACTGGGGGACAACAAGGGACAAAATTTGTCAAGAGTCAGCTGACAACCAGACAAACATTAGCGAACGTTAGTTGACAACCAGATGATACAATCCATTTTATATTTTGTGTCCAATGTTAGTGAACGTTCATGGCTAACGTTAGCTAACAGTTTGAGGAGGTAACGTTAGCTAACAGTTTGAGAAGGTAACGTTAGCTAACAGTTTGAGGAGGTAACGTTAGCTAACAGTTTGAGAAGGTAACGTTAGCTAACAGTTTGAGAAGGTAACGTTAGCTAACAGTTTGAGAAGGTAACGTTAGCTAACAGTTTGAGAAGGTAACGTTAGCTAACAGTTTGAGGAGGTAACGTTAGCTAACAGTTTGAGGAGGTAACGTTAGCTAACAGTTTGAGAAGGTAACGTACGGCAAACGTAAGTGAGTGTCAATACACAACAAAAAAAGTAATCCGTACAAAAATGAGCTTCGCCAAGACATTTTGGACGTTGAACTAGTTCCCCCTGACCCTCCTACTAAGTCCACCTTCCACTTCCTTTTCCCTTGAAAAGTGTCCCGCAGATGCAGAGATGTGTGGACGTTCGCTATTAAACCTTTTTGTTCCAAGCCGACTTGGTGGAAAGTGTAAAATGAGGCAGGTCAGAAGAGAGGTGGGTCACGTCACTGTAGAAGGACCAACGTGTAAATGAGGCAGGTCAGAAGAGAAGTGAGTCACGTCACTGTAGAAGGACCAACGTGTGAATGAGGCAGGTCAGAAGAGAGGTGGGTCACGTCACTGTAGAAGGACCAACGTGTGAAGTTTATAGGAGCGTATACAATGTGGAGTTAAATGAAAGATAAGAGTTTAGATTATGGGGAAATTAAGGCATAGATATGTTTGTCAACCATTTTCCCATCTTAAAAAAATTGGAAAAAGCAAAGTCTTTGATTTCTGGTCACACAGAAAACATCGAGCAGAAAAAGTCTTAAACAAACTACTAGAAAACAATCAAAACACAACGTTTTTGAAGTAAAGGCCCCTGTCAACTAATATCAACATTTATATTTCGTTTTTATGAAATTATTTGACTTCTATAAGTATAAAATATTGCCTAGTGTCTCTGTTATTCTGTTACCGTAAACCCTCTTTAAGATATTTAATAATTTATTTTCTCTCCCTCGTGAGGGAGGATCATGAACGTTCACAGAAGGAACAACTGAAGGTAGACCTACGAACTGAGTTAGTGTTTTAACTAATTACAATTATGCTTTATCAATTACTAATTGATAAACACACGTCATAGCTGACACCCAGTTGTGATTTATCTTAATTTGGAGCAGATATTGAAGGTTTTCGGCAAAACGTGGTCACATAACACATCACCGATTTTACTGTCATTCTGTTACCAAATTTTACATCTGCACTCTTCCTCAACTAAATGTGTTTTCGTCAAATGTTCATCGGCTAATTGTTAAAACTTCTGAAACTAAAGGTACGTTTTGTTCAACTTTGCAAACTATTGTTTTCCCATTTAAAGTGACAAAGGGAGTCTCAGAGTCACGGACACTCACTGAGTCACTGTGTCTGTACCTGGTGTAACAGCTGTCTGTTCAGTAGTCAGTGTGTCTGTACCTGGTGTAACAGCTGTCTGTTCCAGGAGTCAGTGTGTCTGTACCTGGTGTAGCAGCTGTCTGTTCCAGGAGTCAGTGTGTCTGTACCTGGTGTAACAGCTGTCTGTTCCAGGAGTCAGTGTGTCTGTACCTGGTGTAACAGCTGTCTGTTCCAGGAGTCAGTGTGTCTGTACCTGGTGTAGCAGCTGTCTGTTCCAGGAGTCAGTGTGTCTGTACCTGGTGTAGCAGCTGTCTGTTCCAGGAGTCAGTGTGTCTGTACCTGGTGTAGCAGCTGTCTGTTCCAGTAGTCAGTGTGTCTGTACCTGGTGTAACAGCTGTCTGTTCCAGTCAGTGTGTCTGTACCTGGTGTAGCAGCTGTCTGTTCCAGGAGTCAGTGTGTCTGTACCTGGTGTAACAGCTGTCTGTTCCAGGAGTCAGTGTGTCTGTACCTGGTGTAGCAGCTGTCTGTTCCAGTAGTCAGTGTGTCTGTACCTGGTGTAACAGCTGTCTGTTCCAGTCAGTGTGTCTGTACCTGGTGTAACAGCTGTCTGTTCCAGTCAGTGTGTCTGTACCTGGTGTAGCAGCTGTCTGTTCCAGGAGTCAGTGTGTCTGTACCTGGTGTAACAGCTGTCTGTTCCAGGAGTCAGTGTGTCTGTACCTGGTGTAACAGCTGTCTGTTCCAGGAGTCAGTGTGTCTGTACCTGGTGTAACAGCTGTCTGTTCCAGGAGTCAGTGTGTCTGTACCTGGTGTAACAGCTGTCTGGTCCAGGAGTCAGTGTGTCTGTACCTGGTGTAACAGCTGTCTGTTCCAGGAGTCAGTGTGTCTGTACCTGGTGTAACAGCTGTCTGGTCCAGGAGTCAGTGTGTCTGTACCTGGTGTAACAGCTGTCTGGTCCAGGAGTCAGTGTGTCTGTACCTGGTGTAACAGCTGTCTGTTCCAGGAGTCAGTGTGTCTGTACCTGGTGTAACAGCTGTCTGGTCCAGGAGTCAGTGTGTCTGTACCTGGTGTAACAGCTGTCTGGTCCAGGAGTCAGTGTGTCTGTACCTGGTGTAACAGCTGTCTGTTCCAGGAGTCAGTGTGTCTGTACCTGGTGTAGCAGCTGTCTGTTCCAGGAGTCACTGTGTCTGTACCTGGTGTAGCAGCTGTCTGTTCCAGGAGTCAGTGTGTCTGTACCTGGTGTAACAGCTGTCTGTTCCAGGAGTCAGTGTGTCTGTACCTGGTGTAACAGCTGTCTGGTCCAGGAGTCAGTGTGTCTGTACCTGGTGTAACAGCTGTCTGGTCCAGGAGTCAGTGTGTCTGTACCTGGTGTAACAGCTGTCTGGTCCAGGAGTCAGTGTGTCTGTACCTGGTGTAACAGCTGTCTGTTCCAGGAGTCAGTGTGTCTGTACCTGGTGTAGCAGCTGTCTGTTCCAGGAGTCAGTGTGTCTGTACCTGGTTTAACAGCTGTCTGTTCCAGGAGTCAGTGTGTCTGTACCTGGTGTAACAGCTGTCTGTTCCAGTCAGTGTGTCTGTACCTGGTGTAGCAGCTGTCTGTTCCAGGAGTCAGTGTGTCTGTACCTGGTGTAACAGCTGTCTGTTCCAGGAGTCAGTGTGTCTGTACCTGGTGTAACAGCTGTCTGGTCCAGGAGTCAGTGTGTCTGTACCTGGTGTAACAGCTGTCTGTTCCAGGAGTCAGTGTGTCTGTACCTGGTGTAACAGCTGTCTGGTCCAGGAGTCAGTGTGTCTGTACCTGGTGTAACAGCTGTCTGGTCCAGGAGTCAGTGTGTCTGTACCTGGTGTAACAGCTGTCTGTTCCAGGAGTCAGTGTGTCTGTACCTGGTGTAGCAGCTGTCTGTTCCAGGAGTCACTGTGTCTGTACCTGGTGTAGCAGCTGTCTGTTCCAGGAGTCAGTGTGTCTGTACCTGGTGTAACAGCTGTCTGTTCCAGGAGTCAGTGTGTCTGTACCTGGTGTAACAGCTGTCTGGTCCAGGAGTCAGTGTGTCTGTACCTGGTGTAACAGCTGTCTGGTCCAGGAGTCAGTGTGTCTGTACCTGGTGTAACAGCTGTCTGGTCCAGGAGTCAGTGTGTCTGTACCTGGTGTAACAGCTGTCTGTTCCAGGAGTCAGTGTGTCTGTACCTGGTGTAACAGCTGTCTGTTCCAGGAGTCAGTGTGTCTGTACCTGGTGTAGCAGCTGTCTGTTCCAGGAGTCAGTGTGTCTGTACCTGGTGTAACAGCTGTCTGTTCCAGGAGTCAGTTGGTCTGTACCTGGTGTAACAGCTGTCTGTTCCAGGAGTCAGTGTGTCTGTACCTGGTGTAACAGCTGTCTGTTCCAGGAGTCAGTGTGTCTGTACCTGGTGTAACAGCTGTCTGTTCCAGGAGTCAGTGTGTCTGTACCTGGTGTAACAGCGGTCTGTTCCAGGAGTCAGTGTGTCTGTACCTGGTGTAACAGCTGTCTGTTCCAGGAGTCAGTGTGTCTGTACCTGGTGTAACAGCTGTCTGTTCCAGGAGTCAGTGTGTCTGTACCTGGTGTAACATCTGTCTGTTCCAGGAGTCAGTGTGTCTGTACCTGGTGTAACAGCTGTCTGTTCCAGGAGTCAGTGTGTCTGTACCTGGTGTAACAGCTGTCTGTTCCAGGAGTCAGTGTGTCTGTATCTGGTGTAACAGCTGTCTGTTCCAGGAGTCAGTGTGTCTGTACCTGGTGTAACAGCTGTCTGTTCCAGGAGTCAGTATGTCTGTACCTGGTGTAACAGCTGTCTGTTCCAGGAGTCAGTGTGTCTGTACCTGGTGTAGCAGCTGTCTGGTCCAGTAGTCAGTGTGTCTGTACCTGGTGTAACAGCTGTCTGTTCCAGGAGTCAGTGTGTCTATACCTGGTGTAACAGCTGTCTGTTCCAGTAGTCAGTGTGTCTGTACCTGGTGTAACAGCTGTCTGTTCCAGGAGTCAGTGTGTCTGTACCTGGTGTAGCAGCTGTCTGTTCCAGGAGTCAGTGTGTCTGTATCTGGTGTAACAGCTGTCTGTTCCAGGAGTCAGTGTGTCTGTACCTGGTGTAACAGCTGTCTGTTCCAGGAGTCAGTGTGTCTGTACCTGGTGTAGCAGCTGTCTGTTCCAGGAGTCAGTGTGTCTGTACCTGGTGTAACAGCTGTCTGTTCCAGTCACTGTGTCTGTACCTGGTGTAACAGCTGTCTGTTCCAGGAGTCAGTATGTCTGTACCTGGTGTAACAGCTGTCTGTTCCAGGAGTCAGTGTGTCTGTACCTGGTGTAGCAGCTGTCTGGTCCAGTAGTCAGTGTGTCTGTACCTGGTGTAACAGCTGTCTGTTCCAGGAGTCAGTGTGTCTATACCTGGTGTAACAGCTGTCTGTTCCAGTAGTCAGTGTGTCTGTACCTGGTGTAACAGCTGTCTGTTCCAGGAGTCAGTGTGTCTGTACCTGGTGTAGCAGCTGTCTGTTCCAGGAGTCAGTGTGTCTGTATCTGGTGTAACAGCTGTCTGTTCCAGGAGTCAGTGTGTCTGTACCTGGTGTAACAGCTGTCTGTTCCAGGAGTCAGTGTGTCTGTACCTGGTGTAGCAGCTGTCTGTTCCAGGAGTCAGTGTGTCTGTACCTGGTGTAACAGCTGTCTGTTCCAGTCACTGTGTCTGTACCTGGTGTAACAGCTGTCTGTTCCAGGAGTCCGTGTGTCTGTACCTGGTGTAACAGCTGTCTGTTCAAGGAGTCAGTGTGTCTGTACCTGGTGTAACAGCTGTCTGTTCCAGGAGTCAGTGTGTCTGTACCTGGTGTAACAGCTGTCTGTTCCAGGAGTCAGTGTGTCTGTACCTGGTGTAACAGCTGTCTGTTCCAGGAGTCAGTGTGTCTGTACCTGGTGTAACAGCTGTCTGTTCCAGGAGTCAGTGTGTCTGTACCTGGTGTAACAGCTGTCTGTTCCAGGAGTCAGTGTGTCTGTACCTGGTGTAACAGCTGTCTGTTCCCAGGAGTCGGTGTGTCTGTACCTGGTGTAACAGCTGTCTGTTCCAGGAGTCAGTGTGTCTGTACCTGGTGTAACAGCTGTCTGTTCCAGGAGTCACTGTGTCTGTACCTGGTGTAACAGCTGTCTGTTCCAGGAGTCAGTGTGTCTGTACCTGGTGTAACAGCTGTCTGTTCCAGGAGTCATTGTGTCTGTACCTGGTGTAACATCTGTCTGTTCCAGGAGTCAGTGTGTCTGTACCTGGTGTAACAGCTGTCTGTTCCAGGAGTCAGTGTGTCTGTACCTGGTGTAACAGCTGTCTGTTCCAGGAGTCACTGTGTCTGTACCTGGTGTAACAGCTGTCTGTTCCAGGAGTCAGTGTGTCTGTACCTGGTGTAACAGCTGTCTGTTCCAGGAGTCACTGTGTCTGTACCTGGTGTAACAGCTGTCTGTTCCAGGAGTCAGTGTGTCTGTACCTGGTGTAACATCTGTCTGTTCCAGGAGTCACTGTGTCTGTACCTGGTGTAACAGCTGTCTGTTCCAGGAGTCAGTGTGTCTGTACCTGGTGTAACAGCTGTCTGTTCCAGGAGTCAGTGTGTCTGTACCTGGTGTAACAGCTGTCTGTTCCAGGAGTCAGTGTGTCTGTACCTGGTGTAACAGCTGTCTGTTCCAGGAGTCAGTGTGTCTGTACCTGGTGTAACAGCTGTCTGTTCCAGTCAGTGTGTCT
The DNA here is from genome assembly GCF_045679555.1 of Salvelinus alpinus. Classification (NCBI taxonomy): domain Eukaryota; kingdom Metazoa; phylum Chordata; class Actinopteri; order Salmoniformes; family Salmonidae; genus Salvelinus; species Salvelinus alpinus. The sequence continues at coordinate 97,133,324 of NC_092091.1, forward strand.
GTACCTGGTGTAGCAGCTCTCTGTTCCAGGAGTCAGTGTGTCTGTACCTGGTGTAACAGCTGTCTGTTCCAGGAGTCAGTGTGTCTGTACCTGGTGTAACAGCTGTCTGTTCCAGGAGTCAGTGTGTCTGTACCTGGTGTAATAGCTGTCTGTTCCAGGAGTCAGTGTGTCTGTACCTAGTGTAACAGCTGTCTGTTCCAGGAGTCAGTGTGTCTGTACCTGGTGTAACAGCTGTCTGTTCCAGTCAGTGTGTCTGTACCTGGTGTAACAGCTGTCTGTTCCAGTAGTCAGTGTGTCTGTACCTGGTGTAACAGCTGTCTGGTCCAGGAGTCAGTGTGTCTGTACCTGGTGTAGTAGCTGTCTGTTCCAGGAGTCAGTGTGTCTGTACCTGGTGTAACAGCTGTCTGTTCCAGGAGTCACTGTGTCTGTACCTGGTGTAACAGCTGTCTGGTCCAGGAGTCACTGTGTCTGTACCTGGTGTAACATCTGTCTGTTCCCAGGAGTCAGTGTGTCTGTACCTGGTGTAACAGCTGTCTGTTCCAGGAGTCAGTGTGTCTGTACCTGGTGTAACAGCTGTCTGTTCCCAGGAGTCAGTGTGTCTGTACCTGGTGTAACAGCTGTCTGGTCCAGTAGTCAGTGTGTCTGTACCTGGTGTAACAGCTGTCTGTTCCAGGAGTCAGTGTGTCTGTACCTGGTGTAACAGCTGTCTGTTCCAGGAGTCAGTGTGTCTGTACCTGGTGTAACAGCTGTCTGTTCCAGTCAGTGTGTCTGTACCTGGTGTAGCAGCTGTCTGTTCCAGGAGTCAGTGTGTCTGTACCTGGTGTAACAGCTGTCTGTTCCAGGAGTCAGTGTGTCTGTACCTGGTGTAACAGCTGTCTGTTCCAGGAGTCAGTGTGTCTGTACCTGGTGTAATAGCTGTCTGTTCCAGGAGTCAGTGTGTCTGTACCTAGTGTAACAGCTGTCTGTTCCAGGAGTCAGTGTGTCTGTACCTGGTGTAACAGCTGTCTGTTCCAGTCAGTGTGTCTGTACCTGGTGTAGTAGCTGTCTGTTCCAGGAGTCAGTGTGTCTGTACCTGGTGTAACAGCTGTCTGTTCAAGGAGTCAGTGTGTCTGTACCTGGTGTAGCAGCTGTCTGTTCCAGGAGTCAGTGTGTCTGTACCTGGTGTAACAGCTGTCTGTTCCAGGAGTCAGTGTGTCTGTACCTGGTGTAACAGCTGTCTGTTCCAGGAGTCAGTGTGTCTGTACCTGGTGTAACAGCTGTCTGTTCCAGGAGTCAGTGTGTCTGTACCTGGTGTAACAGCTGTCTGTTCCAGGAGTCAGTGTGTCTATACCTGGTGTAACAGCTGTCTGTTCCAGGAGTCAGTGTGTCTGTACCTGGTGTAACAGCTGTCTGTTCAGGGGTCAGTGTGTCTGTACCTGGTGTAACAGCTGTCTGTTCCAGGAGTCAGTATGTCTATACCTGGTGTAACAGCTGTCTGTTCCAGGAGTCAGTGTGTCTGTACCTGGTGTAACAGCTGTCTGTTCAGGGGTCAGTGTGTCTGTACCTGGTGTAACAGCTGTCTGTTCCAGGAGTCAGTGTGTCTGTACCTGGTGTAACAGCTGTCTGTTCCAGGAGTCAGTGTGTCTGTACCTGGTGTAACAGCTGTCTGTTTCCAGGAGTCAGTGTGTCTGTACCTGGTGTAACAGCTGTCTGTTCCAGGAGTCAGTGTGTCTGTACCTGGTGTAGCAGCTGTCTGTTCCAGGAGTCAGTGTGTCTGTACCTGGTGTAACAGCTGTCTGTTCCAGGAGTCAGTGTGTCTGTACCTGGTGTAACAGCTGTCTGGTCCAGTAGTCAGTGTGTCTGTACCTGCTGTAACAGCTGTCTGTTCCAGGAGTCAGTGTGTCTGTACCTGGTGTAACAGCTGTCTGTTCCAGGAGTCAGTGTGTCTGTACCTGGTGTAACAGCTGTCTGTTCCAGGAGTCAGTGTGTCTGTACCTGGTGTAACAGCTGTCTGTTCCAGGAGTCAGTGTGTCTGTACCTGGTGTAACAGCTGTCTGTTCCAGGAGTCAGTGTGTCTGTACCTGGTGTAACAGCTGTCTGTTTAAGGAGTCAGTGTGTCTGTACCTGGTGTAACAGCTGTCTGTTCCAGGAGTCAGTGTGTCTGTACCTGGTGTAGCAGCTGTCTGTTCCAGGAGTCAGTGTGTCTGTACCTGGTGTAACAGCTGTCTGTTCCAGGAGTCAGTGTGTCTGTACCTGGTGTAACAGCTGTCTGGTCCAGTAGTCAGTGTGTCTGTACCTGCTGTAACAGCTGTCTGTTCCAGGAGTCAGTGTGTCTGTACCTGGTGTAACAGCTGTCTGTTCCAGGAGTCAGTGTGTCTGTACCTGGTGTAACAGCTGTCTGTTCCAGGAGTCAGTGTGTCTGTACCTGGTGTAACAGCTGTCTGTTCCAGGAGTCAGTGTGTCTGTACCTGGTGTAACAGCTGTCTGTTCCAGGAGTCAGTGTGTCTGTACCTGGTGTAACAGCTGTCTGTTTAAGGAGTCAGTGTGTCTGTACCTGGTGTAACAGCTGTCTGTTCCAGGAGTCAGTGTGTCTGTACCTGGTGTAACAGCTGTCTGTTCCAGGAGTCAGTGTGTCTGTACCTGGTGTAACAGCTGTCTGTTCCAGGAGTCAGTGTGTCTGTACCTGGTGTAACAGCTGTCTGTTTAAGGAGTCGGTGTGGGCGTACTTCAACAGACTCTCGTAGATGACCAGGCTGTAGCGACCACGCCCCTTTTGAAAAAAGACAACAACGTTAAACAGCTTGTTACACTTCTGTTGTGACAATAACAACAACAATAATACAATATTAACCTTGTCAGTGAGGAGAGACAGGTCTCCTTCCCCATAACAACAATAATACAATATTAACCTTGTCAGTGAGGAGAGACAGGTCTCCTTCCCCACAACAATAATACAATATTAACCTTGTCAGTGAGGAGAGACAGGTCTCCTTCCCCATAACAACAATAATAATACAATATTAACCTTGTCAGTGAGGAGAGACAGGTCTCCTTCCCCATAACAACAATAATAATACAATATTAACCTTGTCAGTGAGGAGAGACAGGTCTCCTTCCCCATAACAACAATAATAATACAATATTAACCTTGTCAGTGAGGAGAGACAGGTCTCCTTCCCCATAACAACAATAATAATACAATATTAACCTTGTAAGTGAGGGGAGACAGGTCTCCTTCCCCATAACAACAATAATAATACAATATTAACCTTGTCAGTGAGGAGAGACAGGTCTCCTTCCCCATAACAATAATAATACAATATTAACCTTGTCAGTGAGGAGAGACAGGTCTCCTTCCCCATAACAACAATAATACAATATTAACCTTGTCAGTGAGGAGAGACAGGTCTCCTTCCCCATAACAACAATAATAATACAATATTAACCTTGTCAGTGAGGAGAGACAGGTCTCCTTCCCCATAACAATAATAATACAATATTAACCTTGTCAGTGAGGAGAGACAGGTCTCCTTCCCCATAACAATAATAATACAATATTAACCTTGTCAGTGAGGGGAGACAGGTCTCCTTCCCCATAACAATAATAATACAATATTAACCTTGTCAGTGAGGGGAGACAGGTCTCCCTTCCCCATAACAACAATAATACAATATTAACCTTGTCAGTGAGGGGAGACAGGTCTCCTTCCCCATAACAACAATAATAATACAATATTAACCTTGTCAGTGAGGAGAGACAGGTCTCCCTTCCCCATAACAACAACAATACAATATTAACCTTGTCAGTGAGGGGAGACAGGTCTCCTTCCCCATAACAACAATAATACAATATTAACCTTGTCAGTGAGGAGAGACAGGTCTCCTTCCCCACAACAACAATAATACAATATTAACCTTGTCAGTGAGGGGAGACAGGTCTCCTTCCCCATAACAACAATAATACAATATTAACCTTGTCAGTGAGGAGAGACAGGTCTCCTTCCCCATAACAACAACAATACAATATTAACCTTGTCAGTGAGGGGAGACAGGTCTCCTTCCCCATAACAACAACAATAATACAATATTAACCTTGTCAGTGAGGAGAGACAGGTCTCCTTCCCCATAACAACAACAATAATACAATATTAACCTTGTCAGTGAGGGGAGACAGGTCTCCTTCCCCATAACAACAATAATACAATATTAACCTTGTCAGTGAGGGGAGACAGGTCTCCTTCCCCATAACAACAATAATACAATATTAACCTTGTCAGTGAGGAGAGACAGGTCTCCTTCCCCATAACAATAATAATACAATATTAACCTTGTCAGTGAGGGGAGACAGGTCTCCTTCCCCATAACAATAATAATACAATATTAACCTTGTCAGTGAGGAGAGACAGGTCTCCTTCCCCATAACAACAACAATAATACAATATTAACCTTGTCAGTGAGGGGAGACAGGTCTCCTTCCCCATAACAACAATAATACAATATTAACCTTGTCAGTGAGGGGAGACAGGTCTCCTTCCCCATAACAACAATAATAATACAATATTAACCTTGTCAGTGAGGGGAGACAGGTCTCCTTCCCCATAACAACAATAATAATACAATATTAACCTTGTCAGTGAGGAGAGACAGGTCTCCTTCCCCATAACAACAATAATAATACAATATTAACCTTGTCAGTGAGGAGAGACAGGTCTCCCTTCCCCATAACAACAATAATACAATATTAACCTTGTCAGTGAGGGGAGACAGGTCTCCTTCCCCATAACAACAATAATAATACAATATTAACCTTGTCAGTGAGGAGAGACAGGTCTCCTTCCCCATAACAATAATAATACAATATTAACCTTGTCAGTGAGGGGAGACAGGTCTCCTTCCCCATAACAATAATAATACAATATTAACCTTGTCAGTGAGGGGAGACAGGTCTCCCTTCCCCATAACAACAATAATACAATATTAACCTTGTCAGTGAGGGGAGACAGGTCTCCTTCCCCATAACAACAATAATAATACAATATTAACCTTGTCAGTGAGGAGAGACAGTTCTCCCTTCCCCATAACAACAACAATACAATATTAACCTTGTCAGTGAGGGGAGACAGGTCTCCTTCCCCATAACAACAATAATACAATATTAACCTTGTCAGTGAGGAGAGACAGGTCTCCTTCCCCACAACAACAATAATACAATATTAACCTTGTCAGTGAGGGGAGACAGGTCTCCTTCCCCATAACAACAATAATACAATATTAACCTTGTCAGTGAGGAGAGACAGGTCTCCTTCCCCATAACAACAACAATACAATATTAACCTTGTCAGTGAGGGGAGACAGGTCTCCTTCCCCATAACAACAACAATAATACAATATTAACCTTGTCAGTGAGGAGAGACAGGTCTCCTTCCCCATAACAACAACAATAATACAATATTAACCTTGTCAGTGAGGGGAGACAGGTCTCCTTCCCCATAACAACAATAATACAATATTAACCTTGTCAGTGAGGGGAGACAGGTCTCCTTCCCCATAACAACAATAATACAATATTAACCTTGTCAGTGAGGAGAGACAGGTCTCCTTCCCCATAACAACAATAATAATACAATATTAACCTTGTCAGTGAGGGGAGACAGGTCTCCTTCCCCATAACAACAATAATAATACAATATTAACCTTGTCAGTGAGGAGAGACAGGTCTCCTTCCCCATAACAACAATAATAATACAATATTAACCTTGTCAGTGAGGAGAGACAGGTCTCCCTTCCCCATAACAACAATAATACAATATTAACCTTGTCAGTGAGGGGAGACAGGTCTCCTTCCCCATAACAACAATAATAATACAATATTAACCTTGTCAGTGAGGAGAGACAGGTCTCCTTCCCCATAACAATAATAATACAATATTAACCTTGTCAGTGAGGGGAGACAGGTCTCCTTCCCCATAACAATAATAATACAATATTAACCTTGTCAGTGAGGGGAGACAGGTCTCCCTTCCCCATAACAACAATAATACAATATTAACCTTGTCAGTGAGGGGAGACAGGTCTCCTTCCCCATAACAACAATAATAATACAATATTAACCTTGTCAGTGAGGAGAGACAGTTCTCCCTTCCCCATAACAACAACAATACAATATTAACCTTGTCAGTGAGGGGAGACAGGTCTCCTTCCCCATAACAACAATAATACAATATTAACCTTGTCAGTGAGGAGAGACAGGTCTCCTTCCCCACAACAACAATAATACAATATTAACCTTGTCAGTGAGGGGAGACAGGTCTCCTTCCCCATAACAACAATAATACAATATTAACCTTGTCAGTGAGGAGAGACAGGTCTCCTTCCCCATAACAACAACAATACAATATTAACCTTGTCAGTGAGGGGAGACAGGTCTCCTTCCCCATAACAACAACAATAATACAATATTAACCTTGTCAGTGAGGAGAGACAGGTCTCCTTCCCCATAACAACAACAATAATACAATATTAACCTTGTCAGTGAGGGGAGACAGGTCTCCTTCCCCATAACAACAATAATACAATATTAACCTTGTCAGTGAGGGGAGACAGGTCTCCTTCCCCATAACAACAATAATACAATATTAACCTTGTCAGTGAGGAGAGACAGGTCTCCTTCCCCATAACAATAATAATACAATATTAACCTTGTCAGTGAGGGGAGACAGGTCTCCTTCCCCATAACAATAATAATACAATATTAACCTTGTCAGTGAGGAGAGACAGGTCTCCTTCCCCATAACAATAATAATACAATATTAACCTTGTCAGTGAGGGGAGACAGGTCTCCTTCCCCATAACAATAATAATACAATATTAACCTTGTCAGTGAGGAGAGACAGGTCTCCTTCCCCATAACAACAATAATAATACAATATTAACCTTGTCAGTGAGGGGAGACAGGTCTCCTTCCCCATAACAATAATAATACAATGTTAACCTTGTCAGTGAGGGGAGACAGGTCTCCTTCCCCATAACAATAATAATACAATATTAACCTTGTCAGTGAGGAGAGACAGGTCTCCTTCCCCATAACAACAACAATAATACAATATTAACCTTGTCAGTGAGGGGAGACAGGTCTCCTTCCCCATAACAACAATAATACAATATTAACCTTGTCAGTGAGGGGAGACAGGTCTCCTTCCCCATAACAACAATAATAATACAATATTAACCTTGTCAGTGAGGGGAGACAGGTCTCCTTCCCCATAACAACAATAATAATACAATATTAACCTTGTCAGTGAGGAGAGACAGGTCTCCTTCCCCATAACAACAATAATAATACAATATTAACCTTGTCAGTGAGGAGAGACAGGTCTCCCTTCCCCATAACAACAATAATACAATATTAACCTTGTCAGTGAGGGGAGACAGGTCTCCTTCCCCATAACAACAATAATAATACAATATTAACCTTGTCAGTGAGGGGAGACAGGTCTCCTTCCCCATAACAACAATAATAATACAATATTAACCTTGTCAGTGAGGGGAGACAGGTCTCCTTCCCCATAACAACAATAATACAATATTAACCTTGTCAGTGAGGGGAGACAGGTCTCCTTCCCCATAACAACAATAATACAATATTAACCTTGTCAGTGAGGAGAGACAGGTCTCCTTCCCCATAACAATAATAATACAATATTAACCTTGTCAGTGAGGAGAGACAGGTCTCCTTCCCCATAACAATAATAATACAATATTAACCTTGTCAGTGAGGGGAGACAGGTCTCCTTCCCCATAACAATAATAATACAATATTAACCTTGTCAGTGAGGAGAGACAGGTCTCCTTCCCCATAACAACAATAATAATACAATATTAACCTTGTCAGTGAGGGGAGACAGGTCTCCTTCCCCATAACAATAATAATACAATATTAACCTTGTCAGTGAGGGGAGACAGGTCTCCTTCCCCATAACAATAATAATACAATATTAACCTTGTCAGTGAGGAGAGACAGGTCTCCTTCCCCATAACAACAACAATAATACAATATTAACCTTGTCAGTGAGGGGAGACAGGTCTCCTTCCCCATAACAACAATAATACAATATTAACCTTGTCAGTGAGGGGAGACAGGTCTCCTTCCCCATAACAACAATAATAATACAATATTAACCTTGTCAGTGAGGGGAGACAGGTCTCCTTCCCCATAACAACAATAATAATACAATATTAACCTTGTCAGTGAGGAGAGACAGGTCTCCTTCCCCATAACAACAATAATAATACAATATTAACCTTGTCAGTGAGGAGAGACAGGTCTCCCTTCCCCATAACAACAATAATACAATATTAACCTTGTCAGTGAGGGGAGACAGGTCTCCTTCCCCATAACAACAATAATAATACAATATTAACCTTGTCAGTGAGGGGAGACAGGTCTCCTTCCCCATAACAACAATAATAATACAATATTAACCTTGTCAGTGAGGGGAGACAGGTCTCCTTCCCCATAACAACAATAATACAATATTAACCTTGTCAGTGAGGGGAGACAGGTCTCCTTCCCCATAACAACAATAATACAATATTAACCTTGTCAGTGAGGAGAGACAGGTCTCCCTTCCCCATAACAACAATAATACAATATTAACCTTGTCAGTGAGGGGAGACAGGTCTCCTTCCCCATAACAACAATAATACAATATTAACCTTGTCAGTGAGGGGAGACAGGTCTCCTTCCCCATAAAAACAATAATACAATATTAACCTTGTCAGTGAGGAGAGACAGGTCTCCTTCCCCATAACAACAATAATAATACAATATTAACCTTGTCAGTGAGGGGAGACAGGTCTCCTTCCCCATAACAACAATAATACAATATTAACCTTGTCAGTGAGGAGAGACAGGTCTCCTTCCCCATAACAACAATAATAATACAATATTAACCTTGTCAGTGAGGAGAGACAGGTCTCCTTCCCCATAACAACAATAATAATACAATATTAACCTTGTCAGTGAGGGGAGACAGGTCTCCTTCCCCATAACAACAATAATAATACAATATTAACCTTGTCAGTGAGGAGAGACAGGTCTCCTTCCCCATAACAACAATAATAATACAATATTAACCTTGTCAGTGAGGGGAGACAGGTCTCCTTCCCCATAACAACAATAATAATACAATATTAACCTTGTCAGTGAGGGGAGACAGGTCTCCTTCCCCATAACAACAATAATAATACAATATTAACCTTGTCAGTGAGGAGAGACAGGTCTCCTTCCCCATAACAATAATAATAATACAATATTAACCTTGTCAGTGAGGGGAGACAGGTCTCCTTCCCCATAACAACAATAATAATACAATATTAACCTTGTCAGTGAGGAGAGACAGGTCTCCTTCCCCATAACAACAATAATAATACAATATTAACCTTGTCAGTGAGGAGAGACAGGTCTCCTTCCCCATAACAACAATAATAATACAATATTAACGTTGTCAGTGAGGAGAGACAGGTCTCCTTCCCCATAACAACAATAATAATACAATATTAACCTTGTCAGTGAGGGGAGACAGGTCTCCTTCCCCATAACAACAATAATACAATATTAACCTTGTCAGTGAGGAGAGACAGGTCTCCTTCCCCATAACAACAACAATAATACAATATTAACCTTGTCAGTGAGGAGAGACAGGTCTCCCTTCCCCATAACAACAACAATAATACAATATTAACCTTGTCTGTAAGGGGAGACAGGTCTCCCTTCCCCATAACAACAATAATAATACAATATTAACCTTGTCAGTGAGGAGAGACAGGTCTCCCTTCCCCATAACAACAATAATAATACAATATTAACCTTGTCAGTGAGGAGAGACAGGTCTCCTTCCCCATAACAACAATAATACAATATTAACCTTGTCAGTGAGGGGAGACAGGTCTCCTTCCCCATAACAACAATAATAATACAATATTAACCTTGTCAGTGAGGAGAGACAGGTCTCCCTCCCCATAACAACAATAATAATACAATATTAACCTTGTCAGTGAGGAGAGACAGGTCTCCTTCCCCATAACAACAATAATAATACAATATTAACCTTGTCAGTGAGGGGAGACAGGTCTCCTTCCCCATAACAACAATAATAATACAATATTAACCTTGTCAGTGAGGAGAGACAGGTCTCCTTCCCCATAACAATAATAATAATACAATATTAACCTTGTCAGTGAGGGGAGACAGGTCTCCTTCCCCATAACAACAATAATAATACAATATTAACCTTGTCAGTGAGGAGAGACAGGTCTCCTTCCCCATAACAACAATAATAATACAATATTAACCTTGTCAGTGAGGAGAGACAGGTCTCCTTCCCCATAACAACAATAATAATACAATATTAACCTTGTCAGTGAGGAGAGACAGGTCTCCTTCCCCATAACAACAATAATAATACAATATTAACCTTGTCAGTGAGGGGAGACAGGTCTCCTTCCCCATAACAACAATAATACAATATTAACCTTGTCAGTGAGGAGAGACAGGTCTCCTTCCCCATAACAACAACAATAATACAATATTAACCTTGTCAGTGAGGAGAGACAGGTCTCCCTTCCCCATAACAACAACAATAATACAATATTAACCTTGTCTGTAAGGGGAGACAGGTCTCCCTTCCCCATAACAACAATAATAATACAATATTAACCTTGTCAGTGAGGAGAGACAGGTCTCCTTCCCCATAACAACAATAATACAATATTAACCTTGTCAGTGAGGGGAGACAGGTCTCCTTCCCCATAACAACAATAATAATACAATATTAACCTTGTCAGTGAGGAGAGACAGGTCTCCCTCCCCATAACAACAATAATAATACAATATTAACCTTGTCAGTGAGGAGAGACAGGTCTCCTTCCCCATAACAACAATAATACAATATTAACCTTGTCAGTGAGGGGAGACAGGTCTCCCTCCCCATAACAACAATAATAATACAATATTAACCTTGTCAGTGAGGGGAGACAGGTCTCCTTCCCCATAACAACAATAATAATACAATATTAACCTTGTCAGTGAGGGGAGACAGGTCTCCTTCCCCATAACAACAATAATACAATATTAACCTTGTCAGTGAGGGGAGACAGGTCTCCTTCCCCACAACAATAATAATACAATATTAACCTTGTCAGTGAGGGGAGACAGGTCTCCTTCCCCACAACAATAATAATACAATATTAACCTTGTCAGTGAGGAGAGACAGGTCTCCTTCCCCATAACAACAATAATACAATATTAACCTTGTCAGTGAGGAGAGACAGGTCTCCTTCCCCATAACAATAATAATACAATATTAACCTTGTCAGTGAGGAGAGACAGGTCTCCCTTCCCCATAACAACAATAATACAATATTAACCTTGTCAGTGAGGAGAGACAGGTCTCCTTCCCCATAACAACAATAATACAATATTAACCTTGTCAGTGAGGAGAGACAGGTCTCCTTCCCCATAACAACAATAATACAATATTAACCTTGTCAGTGAGGGGAGACAGGTCTCCTTCCCCATAACAACAATAATAATACAATATTAACCTTGTCAGTGAGGGGAGACAGGTCTCCTTCCCCATAACAACAATAATAATACAATATTAACCTTGTCAGTGAGGGGAGACAGGTCTCCTTCCCCATAACAATAATAATACAATATTAACCTTGTCAGTGAGGAGAGACAGGTCTCCTTCCCCATAACAACAATAATAATACAATATTAACCTTGTCAGTGAGGAGAGACAGGTCTCCTTCCCCATAACAACAATAATACAATATTAACCTTGTCAGTGAGGGGAGACAGGTCTCCTTCCCCACAACAATAATAATACAATATTAACCTTGTCAGTGAGGGGAGACAGGTCTCCTTCCCCATAACAACAATAATACAATATTAACCTTGTCAGTGAGGAGAGACAGGTCTCCTTCCCCATAATAATAATAATACAATATTAACCTTGTCAGTGAGGAGAGACAGGTCTCCTTCCCCATAACAACAATAATAATACAATATTAACCTTGTCAGTGAGGGGAGACAGGTCTCCTTCCCCATAACAATAATAATAATACAATATTAACCTTGTCAGTGAGGAGAGACAGGTCTCCTTCCCCATAACAACAATAATAATACAATATTAACCTTGTCAGTGAGGAGAGACAGGTCTCCTTCCCCATAACAACAATAATACAATATTAACCTTGTCAGTGAGGAGAGACAGGTCTCCTTCCCCATAACAACAATAATACAATATTAACCTTGTCAGTGAGGAGAGACAGGTCTCCTTCCCCATAACAACAATAATACAATATTAACCTTGTCAGTGAGGAGAGACAGGTCTCCTTCCCCATAACAACAATAATAATACAATATTAACCTTGTCAGTGAGGAGAGACAGGTCTCCTTCCAAAACAACAATAATACAATATTAACCTTGTCAGTGAGGAGAGACAGGTCTCCTTCCCCACAACAATAATACAATATTAACCTTGTCAGTGAGGAGAGACAGGTCTCCTTCCCCATAACAACAATAATACAATATTAACCTTGTCAGTGAGGAGAGACAGGTCTCCCTTCCCCATAACAACAACAATAATACAATATTAACCTTGTCTGTAAGGGGAGACAGGTCTCCTTCCCCATAACAACAATAATAATACAATATTAACCTTGTCAGTGAGGAGAGACAGGTCTCCTTCCCCATAACAACAATAATACAATATTAACCTTGTCAGTGAGGGGAGACAGGTCTCCTTCCCCATAACAACAATAATAATACAATATTAACCTTGTCAGTGAGGAGAGACAGGTCTCCCTCCCCATAACAACAATAATAATACAATATTAACCTTGTCAGTGAGGAGAGACAGGTCTCCTTCCCCATAACAACAATAATACAATATTAACCTTGTCAGTGAGGGGAGACAGGTCTCCCTCCCCATAACAACAATAATAATACAATATTAACCTTGTCAGTGAGGGGAGACAGGTCTCCTTCCCCATAACAACAATAATAATACAATATTAACCTTGTCAGTGAGGGGAGACAGGTCTCCTTCCCCATAACAACAATAATACAATATTAACCTTGTCAGTGAGGGGAGACAGGTCTCCTTCCCCACAACAATAATAATACAATATTAACCTTGTCAGTGAGGGGAGACAGGTCTCCTTCCCCACAACAATAATAATACAATATTAACCTTGTCAGTGAGGAGAGACAGGTCTCCTTCCCCATAACAACAATAATACAATATTAACCTTGTCAGTGAGGAGAGACAGGTCTCCTTCCCCATAACAATAATAATACAATATTAACCTTGTCAGTGAGGAGAGACAGGTCTCCTTCCCCATAACAACAATAATACAATATTAACCTTGTCAGTGAGGAGAGACAGGTCTCCTTCCCCATAACAACAATAATACAATATTAACCTTGTCAGTGAGGGGAGACAGGTCTCCTTCCCCATAACAACAATAATAATACAATATTAACCTTGTCAGTGAGGGGAGACAGGTCTCCTTCCCCATAACAACAATAATAATACAATATTAACCTTGTCAGTGAGGGGAGACAGGTCTCCTTCCCCATAACAACAATAATAATACAATATTAACCTTGTCAGTGAGGGGAGACAGGTCTCCTTCCCCATAACAACAATAATAATACAATATTAACCTTGTCAGTGAGGAGAGACAGGTCTCCTTCCCCATAACAACAATAATAATACAATATTAACCTTGACAGTGAGGAGAGACAGGTCTCCTTCCCCACAACAATAATAATACAATATTAACCTTGTCAGTGAGGGGAGACAGGTCTCCTTCCCCATAACAACAATAATACAATATTAACCTTGTCAGTGAGGAGAGACAGGTCTCCTTCCCCATAACAACAATAATACAATATTAACCTTGTCAGTGAGGAGAGACAGGTCTCCTTCCCCATAACAACAATAATACAATATTAACCTTGTCAGTGAGGAGAGACAGGTCTCCTTCCCCATAACAACAATAATACAATATTAACCTTGTCAGTGAGGAGAGACAGGTCTCCTTCCCCATAACAACAATAATAATACAATATTAACCTTGTCAGTGAGGAGAGACAGGTCTCCTTCCCCATAACAACAATAATACAATATTAACCTTGTCAGTGAGGAGAGACAGGTCTCCCTTCCCCATAACAACAACAATAATACAATATTAACCTTGTCTGTAAGGGGAGACAGGTTTCCTTCCCCATAACAACAATAATAATACAATATTAACCTTGTCAGTGAGGAGAGACAGGTCTCCTTCCCCATAACAACAATAATACAATATTAACCTTGTCAGTGAGGGGAGACAGGTCTCCTTCCCCATAACAACAATAATAATACAATATTAACCTTGTCAGTGAGGAGAGACAGGTCTCCTTCCCCATAACAACAATAATACAATATTAACCTTGTCAGTGAGGGGAGACAGGTCTCCCTCCCCATAACAACAATAATAATACAATATTAACCTTGTCAGTGAGGGGAGACAGGTCTCCTTCCCCATAACAACAATAATAATACAATATTAACCTTGTCAGTGAGGGGAGACAGGTCTCCTTCCCCATAACAACAATAATACAATATTAACCTTGTCAGTGAGGGGAGACAGGTCTCCTTCCCCACAACAATAATAATACAATATTAACCTTGTCAGTGAGGGGAGACAGGTCTCCTTCCCCACAACAATAATAATACAATATTAACCTTGTCAGTGAGGAGAGACAGGTCTCCTTCCCCATAACAACAATAATACAATATTAACCTTGTCAGTGAGGAGAGACAGGTCTCCTTCCCCATAACAATAATAATACAATATTAACCTTGTCAGTGAGGAGAGACAGGTCTCCCTTCCCCATAACAACAATAATACAATATTAACCTTGTCAGTGAGGAGAGACAGGTCTCCTTCCCCATAACAACAATAATACAATATTAACCTTGTCAGTGAGGAGAGACAGGTCTCCTTCCCCATAACAACAATAATACAATATTAACCTTGTCAGTGAGGGGAGACAGGTCTCCTTCCCCATAACAACAATAATAATACAATATTAACCTTGTCAGTGAGGGGAGACAGGTCTCCTTCCCCATAACAACAATAATAATACAATATTAACCTTGTCAGTGAGGGGAGACAGGTCTCCTTCCCCATAACAACAATAATAATACAATATTAACCTTGTCAGTGAGGAGAGACAGGTCTCCTTCCCCATAACAACAATAATAATACAATATTAACCTTGTCAGTGAGGAGAGACAGGTCTCCTTCCCCATAACAACAATAATAATACAATATTAACCTTGTCAGTGAGGGGAGACAGGTCTCCTTCCCCATAACAACAATAATACAATATTAACCTTGTCAGTGAGGAGAGACAGGTCTCCTTCCCCATAATAATAATAATACAATATTAACCTTGTCAGTGAGGGGAGACAGGTCTCCTTCCCCATAACAACAATAATAATACAATATTAACCTTGTCAGTGAGGGGAGACAGGTCTCCTTCCCCATAACAATAATAATAATACAATATTAACCTTGTCAGTGAGGAGAGACAGGTCTCCTTCCCCATCATAACAATAATAATACAATATTAACCTTGTCAGTGAGGAGAGACAGGTCTCCTTCCCCATAACAACAATAATACAATATTAACCTTGTCAGTGAGGAGAGACAGGTCTCCTTCCCCATAACAACAATAATACAATATTAACCTTGTCAGTGAGGAGAGACAGGTCTCCTTCCCCATAACAACAATAATACAATATTAACCTTGTCAGTGAGGAGAGACAGGTCACCTTCCCCATAACAACAATAATACAATATTAACCTTGTCAGTGAGGAGAGACAGGTCTCCTTCCCCATAACAACAATAATAATACAATATTAACCTTGTCAGTGAGGAGAGACAGGTCTCCTTCCCCATAACAACAATAATACAATATTAACCTTGTCAGTGAGGAGAGACAGGTCTCCTTCCCCACAACAATAATACAATATTAACCTTGTCAGTGAGGAGAGACAGGTCTCCTTCCCCATAACAACAATAATACAATATTAACCTTGTCAGTGAGGAGAGACAGGTCTCCTTCCCCATAACAACAATAATACAATATTAACCTTGTCAGTGAGGAGAGACAGGTCTCCTTCCCCACAACAATAATACAATATTAACCTGTCAGTGAGGAGAGACAGGTCTCCTTCCCCATAACAACAATAATAATACAATATTAACCTTGTCAGTGAGGGGAGACAGGTCTCCTTCCCCATAACAACAACAATAATACAATATTAACCTTGTCAGTGAGGGGAGACAGGTCTCCTTCCCCATAACAACAATAATACAATATTAACCTTGTCAGTGAGGGGAGACAGGTCTCCTTCCCCATAACAACAATAATACAATATTAACCTTGTCAGTGAGGGGAGACAGGTCTCCTTCCCCATAACAACAATAATACAATATTAACCTTGTCAGTGAGGAGAGACAGGTCTCCCTTCCCCATAACAACAATAATACAATATTAACCTTGTCAGTGAGGAGAGACAGGTCTCCTTCCCCATAACAACAATAATAATACAATATTAACCTTGTCAGTGAGGAGAGACAGGTCTCCTTCCCCATAACAACAATAATACAATATTAACCTTGTCAGTGAGGAGAGACAGGTCTCCTTCCCCATAACAACAATAATACAATATTAACCTTGTCAGTGAGGAGAGACAGGTCTCCTTCCCCATAACAACAATAATACAATATTAACCTTGTCAGTGAGGAGAGACAGGTCTCCTTCCCCATAACAACAATAATACAATATTAACCTTGTCAGTGAGGAGAGACAGGTCTCCTTCCCCATAACAACAATAATAATACAATATTAACCTTGTCAGTGAGGAGAGACAGGTCTCCTTCCCCATAACAACAATAATACAATATTAACCTTGTCAGTGAGGAGAGACAGGTCTCCTTCCCCACAACAATAATACAATATTAACCTTGTCAGTGAGGAGAGACAGGTCTCCTTCCCCATAACAACAATAATACAATATTAACCTTGTCAGTGAGGAGAGACAGGTCTCCTTCCCCATAACAACAATAATACAATATTAACCTTGTCAGTGAGGAGAGACAGGTCTCCTTCCCCACAACAATAATACAATATTAACCTTGTCAGTGAGGAGAGACAGGTCTCCTTCCCCATAACAACAATAATAATACAATATTAACCTTGTCAGTGAGGGGAGGCAGGTCTCCTTCCTCATAACAACAACAATAATACAATATTAACCTTGTCAGTGAGGGGAGACAGGTCTCCTTCCCCATAACAACAATAATACAATATTAACCTTGTCAGTGAGGGGAGACAGGTCTCCTTCCCCATAACAACAATAATACAATATTAACCTTGTCAGTGAGGGGAGACAGGTCTCCTTCCCCATAACAACAATAATACAATATTAACCTTGTCAGTGAGGAGAGACAGGTCTCCCTTCCCCATAACAACAATAATACAATATTAACCTTGTCAGTGAGGAGAGACAGGTCTCCTTCCCCATAACAACAATAATAATACAATATTAACCTTGTCAGTGAGGAGAGACAGGTCTCCTTCCCCATAACAACAATAATACAATATTAACCTTGTCAGTGAGGGGAGACAGGTCTCCTTCCCCATAACAACAATAATACAATATTAACCTTGTCAGTGAGGAGAGACAGGTCTCCTTCCCCACAACAATAATACAATATTAACCTTGTCAGTGAGGAGAGACAGGTCTCCTTCCCCATAACAACAATAATAATACAATATTAACCTTGTCAGTGAGGGGAGACAGGTCTCCTTCCCCATAACAACAACAATAATACAATATTAACCTTGTCAGTGAGGGGAGACAGGTCTCCTTCCCCATAACAACAATAATACAATATTAACCTTGTCAGTGAGGGGAGACAGGTCTCCTTCCCCATAACAACAATAATACAATATTAACCTTGTCAGTGAGGGGAGACAGGTCTCCTTCCCCATAACAACAATATTTCAATATTAACCTTGTCAGTGAGGAGAGACAGGTCTCCCTTCCCCATAACAACAATAATACAATATTAACCTTGTCAGTGAGGAGAGACAGGTCTCCTTCCCCATAACAACAACAATAATACAATATTAACCTTGTCAGTGAGGGGAGACAGGTCTCCTTCCCCATAACAACAATAATACAATATTAACCTTGTCAGTGAGGGGAGACAGGTCTCCTTCCCCATAACAACAATAATACAATATTAACCTTGTCAGTGAGGGGAGACAGGTCTCCTTCCCCATAACAACAATAATACAATATTAACCTTGTCAGTGAGGAGAGACAGGTCTCCCTTCCCCATAACAACAATAATACAATATTAACCTTGTCAGTGAGGAGAGACAGGTCTCCTTCCCCATAACAACAATAATAATACAATATTAACCTTGTCAGTGAGGAGAGACAGGTCTCCTTCCCCATAACAACAATAATACAATATTAACCTTGTCAGTGAGGGGAGACAGGTCTCCTTCCCCATAACAACAATAATACAATATTAACCTTGTCAGTGAGGAGAGACAGGTCTCCTTCCCCACAACAATAATACAATATTAACCTTGTCAGTGAGGAGAGACAGGTCTCCTTCCCCATAACAACAATAATAATACAATATTAACCTTGTCAGTGAGGGGAGACAGGTCTCCTTCCCCATAACAACAACAATAATACAATATTAACCTTGTCAGTGAGGGGAGACAGGTCTCCTTCCCCATAACAACAATAATACAATATTAACCTTGTCAGTGAGGGGAGACAGGTCTCCTTCCCCATAACAACAATAATACAATATTAACCTTGTCAGTGAGGGGAGACAGGTCTCCTTCCCCATAACAACAATATTACAATATTAACCTTGTCAGTGAGGAGAGACAGGTCTCCCTTCCCCATAACAACAATAATACAATATTAACCTTGTCAGTGAGGAGAGACAGGTCTCCTTCCCCATAACAACAATAATAATACAATATTAACCTTGTCAGTGAGGAGAGACAGGTCTCCTTCCCCATAACAACAATAATACAATATTAACCTTGTCAGTGAGGGGAGACAGGTCTCCTTCCCCATAACAACAATAATAATACAATATTAACCTTGTCAGTGAGGGGAGACAGGTCTCCTTCCCCATAACAACAATAATACAATATTAACCTTGTCAGTGAGGAGAGACAGGTCTCCTTCCCCATACCAACAACAATAATACAATATTAACCTTGTCAGTGAGGAGAGACAGGTCTCCTTCCCCATACCAACAACAATAATACAATATTAACCTTGTCAGTGAGGAGAGACAGGTCTCCTTCCCCATAACAACAATAATACAATATTAACCTTGTCAGTGAGGAGAGACAGGTCTCCTTCCCCATACCAACAACAATAATACAATATTAACCTTGTCAGTGAGGGGAGACAGGTCTCCTTCCCCATAACAACAATAATACAATATTAACCTTGTCAGTGAGGAGAGACAGGTCTCCTTCCCCATAACAATAATAATAATACAATATTAACCTTGTCAGTGAGGAGAGACAGGTCTCCTTCCCCATAACAACAATAATACAATATTAACCTTGTCAGTGAGGAGAGACAGGTCTCCTTCCCCATACCAACAACAATAATACAATATTAACCTTGTCAGTGAGGGGAGACAGGTCTCCTTCCCCATAACAACAATAATACAATATTAACCTTGTCAGTGAGGAGAGACAGGTCTCCTTCCCCATAACAATAATAATAATACAATATTAACCTTGTCAGTGAGGAGAGACAGGTCTCCTTCCCCATAACAACAATAATAATACAATATTAACCTTGTCAGTGAGGAGAGACAGGTCTCCTTCCCCATAACAACAATAATAATACAATATTAACCTTGTCAGTGAGGAGAGACAGGTCTCCTTCCCCATAACAATAACAATAATACAATATTAACCTTGTCAGTGAGGGGAGACAGGTCTCCCTTCCCCATAACAACAATAATAATACAATATTAACCTTGTCAGTGAGGAGAGACAGGTCTCCTTCCCCATAACAACAATAATAATACAATATTAACCTTGTCAGTGAGGGGAGACAGGTCTCCTTCCCCATAACAACAACAATAATACAATATTAACCTTGTCAGTGAGGGGAGACAGGTCTCCTTCCCCATAACAACAATAATAATACAATATTAACCTTGTCAGTGAGGGGAGACAGGTCTCCTTCCCCATAACAACAATAATACAATATTAACCTTGTCAGTGAGGGGAGACAGGTCTCCTTCCCCATAACAACAATAATAATAGAATATTAACCTTGTCAGTGAGGGGAGACAGGTCTCCTTCCCCATAACAACAATAATAATACAATATTAACCTTGTCAGTGAGGGGAGACAGGTCTCCTTCCCCATAACAACAATAATACAATATTAACCTTGTCAGTGAGGGGAGACAGGTCTCCTTCCCCATAACAACAATAATAATACAATATTAACCTTGTCAGTGAGGGGAGACAGGTCTCCTTCCCCATAACAACAATAATACAATATTAACCTTGTCAGTGAGGAGAGACAGGTCTCCCTTCCCCATAACAACAACAATAATACAATATTAACCTTGTCAGTGAGGGGAGACAGGTCTCCTTCCCCATAACAACAATAATACAATATTAACCTTGTCAGTGAGGAGAGACAGGTCTCCTTCCCCATAACAACAATAATACAATATTAACCTTGTCAGTGAGGAGAGACAGGTCTCCTTCCCCATAACAACAATAATAATACAATATTAACCTTGTCAGTGAGGAGAGACAGGTCTCCCTTCCCCATAACAACAATAATAATACAATATTAACCTTGTCAGTGAGGAGAGACAGGTCTCCTTCCCCATAACAATAATAATACAATATTAACCTTGTCAGTGAGGAGAGACAGGTCTCCTTCCCCATAACAACAATAATACAATATTAACCTTGTCAGTGAGGAGAGACAGGTCTCCTTCCCCATACCAACAACAATAATACAATATTAACCTTGTCAGTGAGGGGAGACAGGTCTCCTTCCCCATAACAACAATAATACAATATTAACCTTGTCAGTGAGGAGAGACAGGTCTCCTTCCCCATAACAATAATAATAATACAATATTAACCTTGTCAGTGAGGAGAGACAGGTCTCCTTCCCCATAACAACAATAATAATACAATATTAACCTTGTCAGTGAGGAGAGACAGGTCTCCTTCCCCATAACAACAATAATAATACAATATTAACCTTGTCAGTGAGGAGAGACAGGTCTCCTTCCCCATAACAATAACAATAATACAATATTAACCTTGTCAGTGAGGGGAGACAGGTCTCCCTTCCCCATAACAACAATAATAATACAATATTAACCTTGTCAGTGAGGAGAGACAGGTCTCCTTCCCCATAACAACAATAATAATACAATATTAACCTTGTCAGTGAGGGGAGACAGGTCTCCTTCCCCATAACAACAACAATAATACAATATTAACCTTGTCAGTGAGGGGAGACAGGTCTCCTTCCCCATAACAACAATAATAATACAATATTAACCTTGTCAGTGAGGGGAGACAGGTCTCCTTCCCCATAACAACAATAATACAATATTAACCTTGTCAGTGAGGGGAGACAGGTCTCCTTCCCCATAACAACAATAATAATAGAATATTAACCTTGTCAGTGAGGGGAGACAGGTCTCCTTCCCCATAACAACAATAATAATACAATATTAACCTTGTCAGTGAGGGGAGACAGGTCTCCTTCCCCATAACAACAATAATACAATATTAACCTTGTCAGTGAGGGGAGACAGGTCTCCTTCCCCATAACAACAATAATAATACAATATTAACCTTGTCAGTGAGGGGAGACAGGTCTCCTTCCCCATAACAACAATAATACAATATTAACCTTGTCAGTGAGGAGAGACAGGTCTCCCTTCCCCATAACAACAACAATAATACAATATTAACCTTGTCAGTGAGGGGAGACAGGTCTCCTTCCCCATAACAACAATAATACAATATTAACCTTGTCAGTGAGGAGAGACAGGTCTCCTTCCCCATAACAACAATAATACAATATTAACCTTGTCAGTGAGGAGAGACAGGTCTCCTTCCCCATAACAACAATAATAATACAATATTAACCTTGTCAGTGAGGAGAGACAGGTCTCCCTTCCCCATAACAACAATAATAATACAATATTAACCTTGTCAGTGAGGAGAGACAGGTCTCCTTCCCCATAACAATAATAATACAATATTAACCTTGTCAGTGAGGAGAGACAGGTCTCCTTCCCCATAACAACAATAATAATACAATATTAACCTTGTCAGTGAGGAGAGACAGGTCTCCTTCCCCATAACAACAATAATAATACAATATTAACCTTGTCAATGAGTGAAGGCAGGTCTCCTTTCCCATAACAACAATAATAATACAATATTAACCTTGTCAGTGAGTGGAGGCAGGTCTCCCTTCCCCGGGGTGATCTCCGTTGTGAACGGGTACCGGGCGGACTCCAGGATGCCGACGATGTCCTGTCCCAACTGGCTATACTGTGATTCTACCAGTACCAATACTACTGGGTCTACTGCGGGGAGGGGGTCGGTGTGTTTGTCAGGGTCGGATCGTCTGTCGGTGTGTTTGTCGGGGTCGGATCGTCTGTCGGTGTGTTTGTCAGGGTCGGATCGTCTGTCGGTGTGTTTGTCGTGGTCGGATCGTCTGTCGGTGTGTGTGATGGGGTCGGATCGTCTGTCGGTGTGTGTGATGGGGTCGGATCGTCTGTCGGTGTGTGTGACGGGGTCGGATCGTCTGTCGGTGTGTGTGACGGGGTCGGATCGTCTATCGGTGTGTGTGTCGGGGTCGGATCGTCTGTCGGTGTGTGTGATGGGGTCGGATCGTCTGTCGGTGTGTTTGTCAGGGTCGGATCGTCTGTCGGTGTGTTTGTCAGGGTCGGATCGTCTGTCGGTGTGTTTGTCGTGGTCGGATCGTCTGTCGGTGTGTGTGTCGTGGTCGGATCGTCTGTCGGTGTGTTTGTCGGGGTCGGATCGTCTGTCGGTGTGTGTGTCGGGGTCGGATCGTCTGTCGGTGTGTGTGTCGGGGTCGGATCGTCTGTCTGGGTGTGTGTCGGGGTCGGATCGTCTGTCGGTGTGTGTGATGGGGTCGGATCGTCTGTCGGTGTGTGTGTCGGGGTCGGATCGTCTGTCGGTGTGTGTGTCGGGGTCGGATCGTCTGTCGGTGTGTGTGTCGGGGTCGGATCGTCTGTCGGTATGTGTGATGGGGTCGGATCGTCTGTCGGTGTGTGTGTCGGGGTCGGATCGTCTGTCGGTGTGTGTGTCGGGGTCGGATCGTCTGTCGGTGTGTGTGATGGGGTCGGATCGTCTGTCGGTGTGTGTGATGGGGTGTTTATCAGTGTGTGTGTTGGGGTGTTTATCAGTGTGTGTGTTGGGGGATCTGTAGGGAGTTGGAAATGGCAGGGAGCAGGCCACAGCAACGTGCTCTTCTGATTGGTTGAGCTGTAGGGTGGGGGCGGAGTGAGAAAATAGGAAGTAGGCGGAGCCTAGCAGGGAGCCGGAGGCGAGGAGGAGGAGGAAGCGCCGCAGGTGGCGACGGACATGCACCGCTAACGACATCACTACCTGGAGGGTGTCGCGATGTATACGTGTGTGTGTCAAGGTGTGTGTGTGTCAGGGTGTGTGTGTGTGTCAAGGTGTGTGTGTGTCAGGGTGTGTGTGTGTGTCAAGGTGTGTGTGTGTCAGGGTGTGTGTGTGTGTATGTCAAGGTGTGTGTGTGTCAGGGTGTGTGTGTGTGTGTCAGGGTGTGTGTGTGTCAAGGTGTGTGTGTGTGTGTGTGTCAAGGTGTGTGTGTGTGTATTTCAAGGTGTATGTGTGTCAGGGTGTGTGTGTGTGTGTGTGTGTCAAAGTGTGTGTGTGTGTGTGTGTACGTCTCTATGAAGGGTTTCTAACATGGATGTGGTGAGGAACACTAAGGTCCGTCATGTCACCATGGTGAGGGGTCACAGAGGGTCAGAAAGGTCAGCTGATATAGTGGAACTCTTTCTACACCAATCAGGACACACGGGGGAAGATGACGTTTTCAGAACAGCTCCTGGACCTGTGGAGCAAGGAGACAACAATAGGTTAGACAGGTGTGTGTGTGTGTGTGTGTGTGTGTGTGTGTGTGTGTGTGTGTGTGTGTGTGTGTGTGTGTGTGTGTGTGTGTGTGTGTGTGTGTGTGTGTGTGTGTGTGTGTGTGTGTGTGTGTGTGTGTGTGTGTGTGTGTGTGTGTGTGTGTGTGTGTGTGTGTGTGTGTGTGTGTGTGTGTGTGTGTGTGTGTGTGTGTGTGTGTGTGTGTGTGTGTGTGTGTGTGTGTGTGTGTGTGTGAGCGGCGGGATGTTGTAGAAGTGGCCCCTGGCCTTATAGAGTGTCTCAGTGGGTTTAGCAGAGCAGATTACAGAGGGGCGAGGGGGAACAGGCAGGGAGTCATAGGCCACAGCTGGACTGACTGAAAACAACCTGCAGCCTTAGGGTCTATCACACACACACACACACACACACACACACACACACACACACACACACACACACACACACACACACACACACACACACACACACACACACACACACACACACACACACACACACACACACACACACACACACACACTGTGATTATGTTAGGCAATGGGTAGTTAGTAGTTTAATAACCAGTAGTGATTATGACACACACACACACACTGACACAGACAGACAGACAGACAGACAGACAGACAGACAGACAGACAGACAGACAGACAGACAGACAGACAGACAGACAGACAGACAGACAGACAGACAGACAGACAGACAGACACCACTACCACAGGTAAACAACATGGTGCTACACCTCATCATCTCTCCATCCAACAGCAGGGATGTGTGTGAGCTAACAGTTTAACATCAGCTGTCTGAAATTACTAACTAACTAACCATAGCCTCACATAATCACAACTGGTTATTAAACTACTAACTACCCATAGCCTAACATAATCACAACTGGTTATTAAACTACTAACTACCCACAGCCTAACATAATCACAACTGGTTATTAAACTACTAACTACCCGTAGCCTCACATAATCACAACTGGTTATTAAACTACTAACTACCCATAGCCTCACATAATCACAACTGGTTATTAAACTACTAACTACCCACAGCCTAACATAATCACAACTGGTTATTAAACTACTAACTACCCGTAGCCTCACATAATCACAACTGGTTATTAAACTACTAACTACCCACAGCCTAACATAATCACAACTGGTTATTAAACTACTAACTACCCATAGCCTAACATAATCACAACTGGTTATTAAACTACTAACTACCCACAGCCTAACATAATCACAACTGGTTATTAAACTACTAACTACCCATAGCCTCACATAATCACAACTGGTTATTAAACTACTAACTACCCATAGCCTAACATGATCACAACTGGTTATTAAACTACTAACTACCCATAGCCTAACATAATCACAACTGGTTATTAAACTACTAACTAACTACCCACAGCCTAACATAATCACAACTGGTTATTAAACTACTAACTACCCGTAGCCTAACATAATCACAACTGGTTATTAAACTACTAACTACCCATAGCCTAACATAATCACAACTAGTTATTAAACTACTAACTACCCATAGCCTAACATAATCACAACTGGTTATTAAACTACTAACTACCCATAGCCTAACATAATCACAACTGGTTATTAAACTACTAACTACCCACAGCCTAACATAATCACAACTGGTTATTAAACTACTAACTACCCATAGCCTAACATAATCACAACTGGTTATTAAACTACTAACTACCCATAGCCTAACATAATCACAACTGGTTATTAAACTACTAACTACCCATAGCCTAACATAATCACAACTGGTTATTAAACTACTAACTAACTACCCACAGCCTAACATAATCACAACTGGTTATTAAACTACTAACTAACTACCCATAGCCTAACATAATCACAACTGGTTATTAAACTACTAACTAACTACCCACAGCCTAACATAATCACAACTGGTTATTAAACTACTAACTAACCATAGCCTCACATAATCACAACTGGTTATTAAACTACTAACTAACTACCCACAGCCTAACATAATCACAACTGGTTATTAAACTACTAACTAACTACCCACAGCCTCACATAATCACAACTGGTTATTAAACTACTAACTAACTACCCATAGCCTAACATAATCACAACTGGTTATTAAACTACTAACTAACTACCCACAGCCTCACATAATCACAACTGGTTATTAAACTACTAACTAACTACCCATAGCCTAACATAATCACAACTAGTTATTAAACTACTAACTACCCGTAGCCTCACATAATCACAACTGGTTATTAAACTACTAACTACCCACAGCCTAACATAATCACAACTGGTTATTAAACTACTAACTACCCACAGCCTAACATAATCACAACTGGTTATTAAACTACTAACTACCCATAGCCTAACATAATCACAACTGGTTATTAAACTACTAACTACCCGTAGCCTAACATAATCACAACTGGTTATTAAACTACTAACTACCCGTAGCCTCACATAATCACAACTGGTTATTAAACTACTAACTACCCATAGCCTCACATAATCACAACTGGTTATTAAACTACTAACTACCCATAGCCTAACATAATCACAACTGGTTATTAAACTACTAACTACCCGTAGCCTAACATAATCACAACTGGTTATTAAACTACTAACTACCCGTAGCCTAACATAATCACAACTGGTTATTAAACTACTAACTACCCATAGCCTAACATAATCACAACTGGTTATTAAACTACTAACTAACTAACTACCTAACTACCCGTATCCTAACATAATCACAACTGGTTATTAAACTACTAACTACCCATAGCCTAACATAATCACAACTGGTTATTAAACTACTAACTACCCACAGCCTAACATAATCACAACTGGTTATTAAACTACTAACTACCCATAGCCTAACATAATCACAACTGGTTATTAAACTACTAACTACCCATAGCCTAACATAATCACAACTGGTTATTAAACTACTAACTACCCACAGCCTAACATAATCACAACTGGTTATTAAACTACTAACTACCCACAGCCTAACATAATCACAACTGGTTATTAAACTACTAACTACCCACAGCCTAACATAATCACAACTGGTTATTAAACTACTAACTACCCATAGCCTAACATGATCACAACTGGTTATTAAACTACTAACTACCCATAGCCTAACATAATCACAACTGGTTATTAAACTACTAACTACCCATAGCCTAACATAATCACAACTGGTTATTAAACTACTAACTACCCATAGCCTAACATAATCACAACTGGTTATTAAACTACTAACTAACCACAGCCTAACATAATCACAACTGGTTATTAAACTACTAACTACCCATAGCCTAACATAATCACAACTGGTTATTAAACTACTAACTACCCGTAGTCTAACATAATCACAACTGGTTATTAAACTACTAACTACCCATAGCCTAACATGATCACAACTGGTTATTAAACTACTAACTACCCGTAGCCTAACATAATCACAACTGGTTATTAAACTACTAACTACCCACAGCCTAACATAATCACAACTGGTTATTAAACTACTAACTACCCACAGCCTAACATAATCACAACTGGTTATTAAAATACTAACTACCCACAGCCTAACATAATCACAACTGGTTATTAAACTACTAACTACCCATAGCCTAACATAATCACAACTGGTTATTAAACTACTAACTACCCATAGCCTAACATAATCACAACTGGTTATTAAACTACTAACTACCCATAGCCTAACATAATCACAACTGGTTATTAAACTACTAACTACCCACAGCCTAACATAATCACAACTGGTTATTAAACTACTAACTACCCATAGCCTAACATAATCACAACTGGTTATTAAACTACTAACTACCCACAGCCTAACATAATCACAACTGGTTATTAAACTACTAACTACCCATAGCCTAACATGATCACAACTGGTTATTAAACTACTAACTACCCATAGCCTAACATAATCACAACTGGTTATTAAACTACTAACTACCCATAGCCTAACATAATCACAACTGGTTATTAAACTACTAACTACCCATAGCCTAACATAATCACAACTGGTTATTAAACTACTAACTACCCATAGCCTAACATAATCACAACTGGTTATTAAACTACTAACTACCCACAGCCTAACATAATCACAACTGGTTATTAAACTACTAACTACCCATAGCCTAACATAATCACATCTGGTTATTAAACTACTAACTACCCATAGCCTAACATGATCACAACTGGTTATTAAACTACTAACTACCCATAGCCTAACATAATCACAACTGGTTATTAAACTACTAACTACCCATAGCCTAACATAATCACAACTGGTTATTAAACTACTAACTACCCATAGCCTAACATAATCACAACTGGTTATTAAACTACTAACTACCCACAGCCTAACATAATCACAACTGGTTATTAAACTACTAACTAACCATAGCCTAACATAATCACAACTGGTTATTAAACTACTAACTACCCATAGCCTAACATAATCACAACTGGTTATTAAACTACTAACTACCCACAGCCTAACATAATCACAACTGGTTATTAAACTACTAACTACCCACAGCCTAACATAATCACAACTGGTTATTAAACTACTAACTACCCATAGCCTAACATAATCACAACTGGTTATTAAACTACTAACTACCCATAGCCTAACATAATCACAACTGGTTATTAAACTACTAACTACCCATAGCCTAACATAATCACAACTGGTTATTAAACTACTAACTACCCATAGCCTAACATAATCACAACTGGTTATTAAACTACTAACTACCCATAGCCTAACATAATCACAACTGGTTATTAAACTACTAACTACCCATAGCCTAACATAATCACAACTGGTTATTAAACTACTAACTACCCATAGCCTAACATAATCACAACTGGTTATTAAACTACTAACTACCCACAGCCTAACATAATCACAACTGGTTATTAAACTACTAACTACCCACAGCCTAACATAATCACAACTAGTTATTAAACTACTAACTACCCATAGCCTAACATAATCACAACTGGTTATTAAACTACTAACTACCCACAGCCTAACATAATCACAACTAGTTATTAAACTACTAACTACCCATAGCCTAACATAATCACAACTGGTTATTAAACTACTAACTACCCACAGCCTAACATAATCACAACTGGTTATTAAACTACTAACTACCCATAGCCTAACATAATCACAACTGGTTATTAAACTACTAACTACCCATAGCCTAACATAATCACAACTGGTTATTAAACTACTAACTACCCATAGCCTAACATAATCACAACTGGTTATTAAACTACTAACTACCCATAGCCTAACATAATCACAACTGGTTATTAAACTACTAACTACCCACAGCCTAACATAATCACAACTGGTTATTAAACTACTAACTACCCACAGCCTAACATAATCACAACTAGTTATTAAACTACTAACTACCCATAGCCTAACATAATCACAACTGGTTATTAAACTACTAACTACCCACAGCCTAACATAATCACAACTGGTTATTAAACTACTAACTACCCATAGCCTAACATAATCACAACTGGTTATTAAACTACTAACTACCCACAGCCTAACATAATCACAACTGGTTATTAAACTACTAACTACCCATAGCCTAACATGATCACAACTGGTTATTAAACTACTAACTACCCATAGCCTAACATAATCACAACTGGTTATTAAACTACTAACTACCCATAGCCTAACATAATCACAACTGGTTATTAAACTACTAACTACCCATAGCCTAACATAATCACAACTGGTTATTAAACTACTAACTACCCATAGCCTAACATAATCACAACTGGTTATTAAACTACTAACTACCCATAGCCTAACATAATCACAACTGGTTATTAAACTACTAACTACCCACAGCCTAACATAATCACAACTGGTTATTAAACTACTAACTACCCATAGCCTAACATAATCACAACTGGTTATTAAACTACTAACTACCCACAGCCTAACATAATCACAACTGGTTATTAAACTACTAACTACCCATAGCCTAACATAATCACAACTGGTTATTAAACTACTAACTACCCACAGCCTAACATAATCACAACTGGTTATTAAACTACTAACTACCCATAGCCTAACATAATCACAACTGGTTATTAAACTACTAACTACCCACAGCCTAACATAATCACAACTGGTTATTAAACTACTAACTACCCATAGCCTAACATAATCACAACTGGTTATTAAACTACTA
Organism: Salvelinus alpinus; assembly: GCF_045679555.1. Classification (NCBI taxonomy): domain Eukaryota; kingdom Metazoa; phylum Chordata; class Actinopteri; order Salmoniformes; family Salmonidae; genus Salvelinus; species Salvelinus alpinus. The sequence goes on from NC_092091.1 coordinate 97,163,951, forward strand.
ACTACCCACAGCCTAACATAATCACAACTGGTTATTAAACTACTAACTACCCATAGCCTAACATAATCACAACTGGTTATTAAACTACTAACTACCCACAGCCTAACATAATCACAACTGGTTATTAAACTACTAACTACCCATAGCCTAACATAATCACATCTGGTTATTAAACTACTAACTACCCATAGCCTAACATGATCACAACTGGTTATTAAACTACTAACTACCCATAGCCTAACATAATCACAACTGGTTATTAAACTACTAACTACCCATAGCCTAACATAATCACAACTGGTTATTAAACTACTAACTACCCATAGCCTAACATAATCACAACTGGTTATTAAACTACTAACTACCCACAGCCTAACATAATCACAACTGGTTATTAAACTACTAACTAACCATAGCCTAACATAATCACAACTGGTTATTAAACTACTAACTACCCATAGCCTAACATAATCACAACTGGTTATTAAACTACTAACTACCCACAGCCTAACATAATCACAACTGGTTATTAAACTACTAACTACCCACAGCCTAACATAATCACAACTGGTTATTAAACTACTAACTACCCATAGCCTAACATAATCACAACTGGTTATTAAACTACTAACTACCCATAGCCTAACATAATCACAACTGGTTATTAAACTACTAACTACCCATAGTCTAACATAATCACAACTAGTTATTAAACTACTAACTAACTAACTACCCATAGCCTAACATAATCACAACTGGTTATTAAACTACTAACTACCCATAGCCTAACATAATCACAACTGGTTATTAAACTACTAACTACCCATAGCCTAACATAATCACAACTGGTTATTAAACTACTAACTACCCATAGCCTAACATAATCACAACTGGTTATTAAACTACTAACTACCCATAGCCTAACATAATCACAACTGGTTATTAAACTACTAACTACCCATAGCCTAACATAATCACAACTGGTTATTAAACTACTAACTACCCATAGCCTAACATAATCACAACTGGTTATTAAACTACTAACTACCCACAGCCTAACATAATCACAACTGGTTATTAAACTACTAACTACCCACAGCCTAACATAATCACAACTAGTTATTAAACTACTAACTACCCATAGCCTAACATAATCACAACTGGTTATTAAACTACTAACTACCCACAGCCTAACATAATCACAACTAGTTATTAAACTACTAACTACCCATAGCCTAACATAATCACAACTGGTTATTAAACTACTAACTACCCACAGCCTAACATAATCACAACTGGTTATTAAACTACTAACTACCCATAGCCTAACATAATCACAACTGGTTATTAAACTACTAACTACCCATAGCCTAACATAATCACAACTGGTTATTAAACTACTAACTACCCATAGCCTAACATAATCACAACTGGTTATTAAACTACTAACTACCCATAGCCTAACATAATCACAACTGGTTATTAAACTACTAACTACCCACAGCCTAACATAATCACAACTGGTTATTAAACTACTAACTACCCACAGCCTAACATAATCACAACTAGTTATTAAACTACTAACTACCCATAGCCTAACATAATCACAACTGGTTATTAAACTACTAACTACCCACAGCCTAACATAATCACAACTGGTTATTAAACTACTAACTACCCATAGCCTAACATAATCACAACTGGTTATTAAACTACTAACTACCCACAGCCTAACATAATCACAACTGGTTATTAAACTACTAACTACCCATAGCCTAACATGATCACAACTGGTTATTAAACTACTAACTACCCATAGCCTAACATAATCACAACTGGTTATTAAACTACTAACTACCCATAGCCTAACATAATCACAACTGGTTATTAAACTACTAACTACCCATAGCCTAACATAATCACAACTGGTTATTAAACTACTAACTACCCATAGCCTAACATAATCACAACTGGTTATTAAACTACTAACTACCCATAGCCTAACATAATCACAACTGGTTATTAAACTACTAACTACCCACAGCCTAACATAATCACAACTGGTTATTAAACTACTAACTACCCATAGCCTAACATAATCACAACTGGTTATTAAACTACTAACTACCCACAGCCTAACATAATCACAACTGGTTATTAAACTACTAACTACCCATAGCCTAACATAATCACAACTGGTTATTAAACTACTAACTACCCACAGCCTAACATAATCACAACTGGTTATTAAACTACTAACTACCCATAGCCTAACATAATCACAACTGGTTATTAAACTACTAACTACCCACAGCCTAACATAATCACAACTGGTTATTAAACTACCTAACTACCCATAGCCTAACATAATCACAACTGGTTATTAAACTACCTAACTACCCACAGCCTAACATAATCACAACTGGTTATTAAACTACTAACTACCCACAGCCTAACATAATCACAACTGGTTATTAAACTACTAACTACCCATAGCCTAACATAATCACAACTGGTTATTAAACTACTAACTACCCACAGCCTAACATAATCACAACTAGTTATTAAACTACTAACTACCCATAGCCTAACATAATCACAACTGGTTATTAAACTACTAACTACCCGTAGTCTAACATAATCACAACTGGTTATTAAACTACTAACTACCCATAGCCTAACATAATCACAACTGGTTATTAAACTACTAACTACCCACAGCCTAACATAATCACAACTGGTTATTAAACTACTAACTACCCACAGCCTAACATAATCACAACTGGTTATTAAACTACTAACTACCCATAGCCTAACATAATCACAACTGGTTATTAAACTACTAACTACCCATAGCCTAACATAATCACAACTGGTTATTAAACTACTAACTACCCATAGCCTAACATAATCACAACTGGTTATTAAACTACTAACTACCCACAGCCTAACATAATCACAACTGGTTATTAAACTACTAACTACCCATAGCCTAACATAATCACAACTGGTTATTAAACTACTAACTACCCACAGCCTAACATAATCACAACTGGTTATTAAACTACTAACTACCCATAGCCTAACATGATCACAACTGGTTATTAAACTACTAACTACCCATAGCCTAACATAATCACAACTGGTTATTAAACTACTAACTACCCATAGCCTAACATAATCACAACTGGTTATTAAACTACTAACTACCCATAGCCTAACATAATCACAACTGGTTATTAAACTACTAACTACCCATAGCCTAACATAATCACAAATGGTTATTAAACTACTAACTACCCACAGCCTAACATAATCACAACTGGTTATTAAACTACTAACTACCCATAGCCTAACATGATCACAACTGGTTATTAAACTACTAACTACCCATAGCCTAACATAATCACAACTGGTTATTAAACTACTAACTACCCACAGCCTAACATAATCACAACTGGTTATTAAACTACTAACTACCCATAGCCTAACATAATCACAACTGGTTATTAAACTACTAACTACCCATAGCCTAACATAATCACAACTGGTTATTAAACTACTAACTACCCATAGCCTAACATAATCACAACTGGTTATTAAACTACTAACTACCCACAGCCTAACATAATCACAACTGGTTATTAAACTACTAACTACCCACAGCCTAACATAATCACAACTGGTTATTAAACTACTAACTACCCATAGCCTAACATAATCACAACTGGTTATTAAACTACTAACTACCCATAGCCTAACATAATCACAACTGGTTATTAAACTACTAACTACCCATAGTCTAACATAATCACAACTAGTTATTAAACTACTAACTAACTAACTACCCATAGCCTAACATAATCACAACTGGTTATTAAACTACTAACTACCCATAGCCTAACATAATCACAACTGGTTATTAAACTACTAACTACCCATAGCCTAACATAATCACAACTGGTTATTAAACTACTAACTACCCACAGCCTAACATAATCACAACTAGTTATTAAACTACTAACTACCCACAGCCTAACATAATCACAACTAGTTATTAAACTACTAACTACCCACAGCCTAACATAATCACAACTGGTTATTAAACTACTAACTACCCACAGCCTAACATAATCACAACTGGTTATTAAACTACTAACTACCCACAGCCTAACATAATCACAACTGGTTATTAAACTACTAACTACCCACAGCCTAACATAATCACAACTGGTTATTAAACTACTAACTACCTATACACTACTTGACAAATGTCTGATCTCTCTCTCTCTTGTTAAGTTAAATAATATATTGAATGGACGATAATCAGGTCCGTCTGTCCCTCTGTATCTATCTGTCTGTCTCTATCTGTCTGTCTCTACCTGTCTGTCTCTATTTGTCTGTCTCTATTTGTCTCTATCTGTCTTTATCTGTCTGTCTCTATCTGTCTGTCTCTATCTGTCTGTCCCTCTGTAACTATCTGTCTGTCATAGCGAATTGTTTCATTAAACGTTGGTCAACAACATTCTCGTGGTTGTAATGGTTATGTTTGTAACCAACCACATTGATGCCGTTTCCACTGAAAGATCACTTTATGAATCACATCTCAGAGTGACCAGTTAAATGTCAAACAAATGATTGTTTTCTGTTTACAATGAATACTAAAATACCTACAACATGTCATATTAATCACGCTGGTGGATATTAATGACATCGGAGAACGGATAGAAACACGAAACATCATTCGATCGATGTGATCACATTTGTAAATAGACATTCCAACACACACAGCTCCTTAGTAAAAAAAATAATGAGAGATAGAGAATGAGAAGGGAGAGAGTGAGAAAGAAAGAGAGTCTTCCTCACCGTCTGCTAATACATTCACTGAGGTTTAAAAACCGCTGTTCGATCAGCCGGTGCTTTCACACACAAAAAGAAAGCTTAGCCAGAACACCGAGTCTATGTTTTACCTCTAGCCGGGATGAGGGCGCTGCCAAGCGGGCAGGTTGAGCGAAGGTGAGCCACTGGTCTGGAGCCGTGTTGTAGGAAGGTACATCCGCCTGTATATCGGGCTGTCTACTCTCTCTCGTCACTAGAACAGAGGCAACCAGCCGGAATAATCGTCTCTACTCTTCCGTCTACCGTCTACTCCTCTCATTCACCTCCCTTTAGCTCTCTCTCTCTCCTCCTCGTTCTCTGCCCTCTCCTCTCTCTCTCTCCTCGTTCTCTGCCCTCTCCTCTCTCTCTCTCTCCCTCTCTCCAGATGAGAGGAGCGAAGAGAGACACATCAAGTGTTTTAACAGCGGGGCACGCGTGAGACAAACCGATATTATCTGTGCCGCTTTCCGTTACTGACCAACGGACTGCCTGCTGCCAGCTACACTACGGCGTCTGTTCCGTCAGCCGCTCCCCTGCGCGCAGCAGGAGAGAAGGAAGAGTAAGAGAGAGGGAGAGAGAGACTCAATTTGGCATGACGGCCTGCTATACAAAATGATGGAAAGCGGTGTTGGGGGCAAAAAATACATGACACACACACACACACAAACAGTGTGCAGTTCAAATTGGCAAAAACCACCCAGATGTCTTTTCTCAGGGCTGTGGGGTGGGACAGGGAGACCACTTCAGCCCCAGGCTCTTCAACAGTACCAGTCAAAAGTTTAGACACACCGACTCATTCAAGGAATGTTTCTTTATTTTTCACCAGTTTCTACATTGTAGAATGACAGTGAAGACATCAACACTATGAAATAACACATATGGAATCATGTTGTAACCAAAAAAAAGGGTTAAACAAATCAATATATATATGATTCAAAGTAGCCACCTTTTGCCTTGATGACAGCATTGCACACTCTTGGCATTTGTGTTATTCTCAGTTTTGTTTCTTGTGTATTTCACTTGCTTTGGTAAGTGAACCAATACACGCACGCAGTCAGTCAGGAAAGCAAAGGCAAAGGCTTTTTCAAGCAGATATTTGCATCCTGTAGCTCTAACTCCAAAGAGTTCTGGGATACTGTAAAGTCCATGGAGAACAAGAGCACCTCCTCCCAGCTGCCCACTGCTCTGAGGCTAGATAACACGGTCACCACCGATAAATCCGTGATAATCGAAAACTTCAACAAGCATTTCTCAACGGCTGGCCATGCTTTCCACCTGGCTACTCCAACCTCGGCCAACAGCTCTGCCCCCCCCCCCCCCCCCCCGCGCAGCTACTCGCCCAAGCGTCCCCAGCTTCTCCATTACCCAAATCCAGATGTCCTGAAAGAGCTGCAAAACCTGGACCCATACAAATCAGCTGGGCTTGACAATCTGGACAGAGATGGTCGCCGACAGAGATGGTTGCCGACAGAGATGCCTCCGACAGAGATGCCTCCGACAGAGATGGTCGCTGACAGACATGCCTCCGACAGAGATGGTCGCCGACAGAGATGCCTCCGACAGAGATGCCTCCGACAGAGATGGTCGCCGACAGAGATGCCTCCGACAGAGATGGTCGCCGACAGAGATGCCTCCGACAGAGATGCCTGTCGCCGACAGAGATGCCTCCGACAGAGATGCCTCCGACAGAGATGCCTCCGACAGAGATGCCTCCGACAGAGATGCCTCCGACAGAGATGGCCTCCGACAGAGATGGTCGCCGACAGAGATGGTCGCCGACAGAGATGCCTCCGACAGAGATGGTCGCCGACAGAGATGCCTCCGACAGAGATGCCTGTCGCTGCGGCAGACGGAGCGGCCTGCTGGTCAGACTCAGAAGGCGAGCACACCATCCACCGCTTCCAAGCATATTACCCGCCAATGTCCAATCTTGTCCAATCTTCAATGTCCAATCTTAGATAACAAGGTGGACGAAATCAGGGCACGAGTTGCCTTCCAGAGATACATCAGAGATTGTAACATTCTCTGTTTACCTGAAACATGGCTCACTCGGGATATGTTGTCAGAGTCGGTACAGCCACCCGGTTTCTTCACGCATCGTGCAGAAAGTAACAAACATCTCTCTGGTAAGAAGAAGGGCGGAGGTGTATGCCTCATGATTAACGACTCATGGTGTGATCATAACAACATACAGGAGCTCAAGTCCTTTTGTTCACCTGATTTAGAATTCCTTACAATCAAATGCCGACCGCATTATCTTCCAAGAGAATTCTCTTTGATTATAGTTACAGCCGTGTATATCCCCCCCCAAGGCAGATACCTCGTTGGCCCTGAAAGAACTTCACTGGACTCTATGTAAACTGGAAACCACACATCCCGAGGCAGCATTTATTGTAGCTGGGGATTTTAACAAAGCTAACCTGAGGACAAGACTTCCTAAACTCTATCAGCATATCGAACACGCGACTCGAGCTGGTAGCATTCTGGACCATTGCTACTCGAACTTCCACGACGCATACAAAACCCTCCCCCGCCCTGCCTTCAGCAAATCTGACCACGACTCCATTTTATTGCTACAGACAGAAACTAAAACAGGAAACAGCCGTGTTCAGGTCTATACAATGCTGGTCTGACCAATCGGATTCCACGCTTGATCACGTGGACTGGGATACGTTCCGGATCGCCTCAGACAATAGCATTGATGTATACTCTGACTCGGTGAGAGAGTTTATTAGCAAGTGCATTGGTTTGGTTTGACTAGGTATCCCCCCTTTCCCCTAAAGCCCTTTGAATTGAATGAAGGGAAAGATAGAGAGGGGGGAGAGAAATAGATCAGTGATGGGCAGAAACAGCCAAGACTGTCCTCAGTCAAGAGGAGACCGTGCCACACAGACAACCAGACTGTCCTCAGTCAGGAGGAGACCGTGCCACACAGACAACCAGACTGTCCTCAGTCAAGAGGAGACCGTGCCACACAGACAACCAGACTGTCCTCAGTCAGGAGGAGACCGTGCCACACAGACAACCAAGACTGTCCTCAGTCAGGAGGAGACCGTGCCACACAGACAACCAAGACTGTCCTCAGTCAGGAGGATGAAGGAGACCGTGCAACACAGACAACCAGACTGTCCTCAGTCAGGAGGAGACCGTGCCACACAGACAACCAAGACTGTCCTCAGTCAGGAGGATGAAGGAGACCGTGCAACACAGACAACCAAGACTGTCCTCAGTCAGGAGGAGACCGTGCCACACAGACAACCAAGACTGTCCTCAGTCAGGAGGATGAAGGAGACCGTGCCACACAGACAACCAAGACTGTCCTCAGTCAGGAGGATGAAGGAGACCGTGCCACACAGACAACCAAGACTGTCCTCAGTCAGGAGGATGAAGGAGACCGTGCAACACAGACAACCAAGACTGTCCTCAGTCAGGAGGATGAAGGAGACCGTGCCACACAGAAAACCAAGACTGTCCTCAGTCAGGAGGATGAAGGAGACCGTGCAACACAGACAACCAAGACTGTCCTCAGTCAGGAGGATGAAGGAGACACACTGAGACGGAGATGGATGGGTTGTCAAGGTAACAATGTTGATGGGGAAACAGAAAATAAATTTGCTTTCATAAAAGAAAGAAGGCCATGGAAACTATTTGTGAAAGAGATGGGGAGAGACAGAGACAGGAGAGAAAGAGAAGAGAGAGAGAGAGATAGCTTTGACAATAAATAACATGTTTCCCATGCCAATAAAGGCCTTTGAATTTAATTGAGAGAGAGGGGGAGGGGGGATATCAGTAATAGAGTGATCAGATGCCTTCAGAGAGGAAGGGGGGAGAAGGGAAGGTGGGTATGGGGAGGAGGAGAGGAGGTAAAATGATCTCCCTCTGTGTCTCTGACCTTGTTCTCGCTCTCTAAAAACCAGAGTTACAACCCTAAACGAAACATGATCTCTCTCGCTCTCTGTCTCTCTGTCTCTCTGTCTCTCTCTGTCTCACTGTCTCTCTGTCTCTCTCTCTCTCTCTCTCTCTCTCTCTCTCTCTCTCTCTCTCTCTCTCTCTCTCTCTCTCTCTCTCTCTCTCTCTCTCTCTCTCTCTCTCTCTCTCTCTCTCTCTCTCTCTCTCTCTCTCTCTCTCTCTCTCTCTCTCTCTCTCTCTCTCTCTCTCTCTCTCTCTCTCTCTACCCCTTCCTCCTTTCAATTCAATTTCAATGTAAGGGCTTTATTGGCATGGGAAACATGCCAAAGCAAGTGAAGTAGATAATAAACAAAAGTGAAAGAAACAATAAAAATGAACAGTAAACATTACACTCACAGATGTTCCAAAAGAATAAAGACATTTCAAATGTCATATTATGTCTATATACAGTGTTGTAACGATGTGCAAATAGTTAAAGTACAAAAGGGAAAATAAATAAACATAAATATGGGTTGTATTTACAATGGTGTTTGTTCTTCACTGGTTGACCTTTTCTTGTGGCAACAGGTCACACATCTTGCTGCTGTGATGGGACACTGTGGTATTTCACCCAGTAGATATGGGAGTTTATCAAAACTGAGTTTGTTTTCGAATTCTTTGTGGATCTGTGTAATCTGAGGGAAATATGTCTCTCTAATATGGTCATACATTTGGCAGGAGGTTAGGAAGTGCAGCTCAGTTTCCACCTCATTTTGTGGGCAGTTTGGCTCTCCATTACCTCCCTCATTACCTCCCCTATATGTGGCTCTCCATTACCTCCCTCATTACCTCCCCTATATGTGGCTCTAAATTACCTCCCTCATTACCTCCCCTATATGTGGCTCTAAATTACCTCCCTCATTACCTCCCCTATATGTGGCTCTAAATGACCTCCCTCATTACCTCTCCTGTATCTGGACTCCATTTTCCTCCCTCATTATCTCCCCTATATCTGTACTCCATTACTTCCCTCATTACCTCCCCTATATGTGGCTCTAAATTACCTCCCTCATTACCTCCCCTATATCTGGCACTCCATTACCTCCCTCATTACCTCCCCTATATATGGAATCCATTACCTCCCCTATATCTGGCACTCCACTACCTCCCTCATTACCTCCCCTATATATGGAATCCATTACCTCCCCTATATCTGGACTCCATTACCTCCCTCATTACCTCCTCTATATCTGAACTCCATTACCTCCCATATATCTGGCACTCCATTACCTCCCTCATTACCTCATATATATATATGAACTCCATTACCTCCCTCATTACCTCCTCTATAGCTGGACTCCATTATCTCCCCTGTATCTGGCACTCCATTACCTCCCTCATTACCTCCCCTATATCTGGCACTCCATTACCTCCCTCATTACCTCCCCTATACCTGGCTCTCCATTACCTCCCTCATTACCTCCCCTATATCTGGCTCTCCATTACCTCACTCATTACCTCCCCTGTATCTGCCTCCATTAGGTTCTTTCCCCAGTCAGTATTGACTATGTGTTTCATGTCTACTGGTGTTATATTGTTGGTTGTTTCGTTTATTGTTAAACTCATCACTTGCTTTCCGACTCCCAGCGTTACACACACCTGGACTCCATTACTTCCCTCATTACCTCCCCTATATGTGGCTCTAAATTACCTCCCTCATTACCTCCCCTATATCTGGCACTCCATTACCTCCCTCATTACCTCCCCTATATATGGAATCCATTACCTCCCCTATATCTGGCACTCCACTACCTCCCTCATTACCTCCCCTATATATGGAATCCATTACCTCCCCTATATCTGGACTCCATTACCTCCCATATATATGGCACTCCATTACCTCCCTCATTACCTCCTCTATATCTGAACTCCATTAGACTCCCAGCGTACACATTACACACACCTGGACTCCATTATCTCCCTCATTACCTCCCCTATATCTGGCACTCCATTAGACTCCCAGCGTTACACACACCTGGACTCCATTACCTCCCTCAATACCTCCCCTATATCTGGCACTCCATTAGACTCCCAGCGTTACACACACCTGGACTCCATTACCTCCCTCATTACCTCCCCTATATCTGGCACTCCATTAGACTCCCAGCGTTACACACACCTGGACTCCATTACTCCCTCATTACCTCCTCTATATCTGGCACTCCATTAGACTCTCAGCATTACACACACCTGGACTCCATTACCTCCCTCATTACCTCCTCTATATCTGGCCCTCCATTAGACTCCCAGCGTTACACACCTGGACTCCATTACCTCCCTCATTACCTCCTCTATATCTGGACTAAATTACCTCCCCTATATCTGGACTCCATTACCTCCCCCATTACCTCCCCTATATCTGGACTCCATTACCTCCCCCATTACCTCCCCTATATCTGGACTCCATTACCTTCCCCATTACCTCCCCTATATCTGGACTCCATTACCTCCACCATTACATCCCCTATATCTGCCACTCCATTACCTCCCTCATTACCTCCCCTATATCTGGACTCCATTACCTCCCCCATTGCCTCCCCTATATCTGGACTCCATTACCTCCCCCATTACCTCCCCTATATCTGGACTCCATTACCTCCCCCATTACCACCCCTATATCTGGACTCCATTACCTCCCCCATTACCTCCCCTATATATGGACTCCATCACCTCCCCCATTACCTCCCCTATATCTGCGACTCCATTACCTCCCTCATTACCTCCCCTATATCTGGACTCCATTACCTCCCCCATTACCTCCCCTATATATGGACTCCATTACCTCCCCCATTACCTTCCCTATATATGGACTCCATTACCTCCCCCATTACATCCTCTATATCTGGACTCCATTACCTCCCCCATTACCTCCCCTATATCTGCCACTCCATTACCTCCCCCATTACCTCCCCTATATCTGGACTCCATTTCCTCCCCCATTACCTCCCCTATATCTGGACTCCATTACCTCCCCCATTACCTCCCCTATATCTGACACTCCATTACCTCCCTCATTACCTCCCCTATATCTGGACTCCATTACCTCCCCCATTACCACCCCTATATCTGGACTCCATTACCTCCCCCATTACCTCCCCTATATATGGACTCCATCACCTCCCCCATTACCTCCCCTATATCTGCGACTCCATTACCTCCCTCATTACCTCCCCTATATCTGGACTCCATTACCTCCCCCATTACCTCCCCTATATATGGACTCCATTACCTCCCCCATTACCTTCCCTATATATGGACTCCATTACCTCCCCCATTACCTCCCCTATATCTGGACTCCATTACCTCCCCCATTACCTCCCCTATATCTGCCACTCCATTACCTCCCCCATTACCTCCCCTATATCTGGACTCCATTTCCTCCCCCATTACCTCCCCTATATCTGGACTCCATTACCTCCCCCATTACCTCCCCTATATCTGCCACTCCATTACCTCCCTCATTACCTCCCCTATATCTGGACTCCATTACCTCCCCCATTACCTCCCCTATATCTGGCACTCCATTAGACTCCCAGCGTTACACACCTCTGAACTGGGCTGATTTTGAACAGAAAAATGCTACAGAACATAATGCTGGGAAGAAATATAAAAGAGATCTGGGGGGGGGGTGTGCTCAGACCCCCATAGGCCCCAGAGTGGTGAGTATTTATAGTGTGTCTGGGGGGAAACCAGGGATATCAGAGAACCTGCTAATGGACCGCAGGACAGGAAACATTCTCAACCATGTACCTAGACAGACACACACACACACACACACACACACACACACACACACACACACACACACACACACACACACACACACACACACACACACACACACACACACACACACACACACACACACACACACACACACACACACACTAGTGTAAACTAGGAGATAGATGGTAGTAACCTGGTGTAAACCAGGAGATAGATGGTAGTAACCTGGTGTAAACCAGGAGATAGATGGTAGTAACCTAGTGTAAACCAGTAGATAGATGGTAGTAACCTAGTGTAAACCAGGAGATAGATGGTATTAACCTAGTGTAAACCAGGAGATAGATGGTAGTAACCTAGTGTAAACCAGGAGATAGATGGTAGTAACCTAGTGTAAACCAGTAGATAGATGGTAGTAAGCTAGTGTAAACCAGGAGATAGATGGTAGTAACCTAGTGTAAACCAGGAGATAGATGGTAGTAACCTAGTGTAAACCAGGAGATAGATGGTATTAACCTAGTGTAAACCAGGAGATAGATGGTAGTAACCTAGTGTAAACCAGGAGATAGATGGTAGTAACCTAGTGTAAACCAGGAGATAGATGGTAGTAACCTAGTGTAAACCAGGAGATAGATGGTAGTAACCTAGTGTAAACCAGGAGATAGATGGTAGTAACCTAGTGTAAACCAGGAGATAGATGGTAGTAACCTAGTGTAAACTAGGAGATAGATGGTAGTAACCTAGTGTAAACCAGGAGACAGATGGTATTAACCTAGTGTAAACCAGGAGATAGATGGTAGTAACCTAGTGTAAACCAGGAGATAGATGGTAGTAACCTGGTGTAAACCAGGAGATAGATGGTAGTAACCTAGTGTAAACCAGGAGATAGATGGTAATAACCTTACTTCCCTCATTACCTCCCCTATATGTGGCTCTAAATTACCTCCCTCATTACCTCCCCTATATCTGGCACTCCATTACCTCCCTCATTACCTCCCCTATATATGGAATCCATTACCTCCCCTATATCTGGCACTCCACTACCTCCCTCATTACCTCCCCTATATATGGAATCCATTACCTCCCCTATATCTGGACTCCATTACCTCCCATATATATGGCACTCCATTACCTCCCTCATTACCTCCTCTATATCTGAACTCCATTAGACTCCCAGCGTACACATTACACACACCTGGACTCCATTATCTCCCTCATTACCTCCCCTATATCTGGCACTCCATTAGACTCCCAGCGTTACACACACCTGGACTCCATTACCCCCCTCAATACCTCCCCTATATCTGCCACTCCATTAGACTCCCAGCGTTACACACACCTGAACTCCATTACCTCCCTCATTACCTCCCCTATATCTGGCACTCCATTAGACTCCCAGCGTTACACACACCTGGACTCCATTACTCCCTCATTACCTCCTCTATATCTGGCACTCCATTAGACTCTCAGCATTACACACACCTGGACTCCATTACCTCCCTCATTACCTCCTCTATATCTGGCCCTCCATTAGACTCCCAGCGTTACACACCTGGACTCCATTACCTCCCTCATTACCTCCTCTATATCTGGACTAAATTACCTCCCCTATATCTGGACTCCATTACCTCCCCCATTACCTCCCCTATATCTGGACTCCATTACCTCCCCCATTACCTCCCCTATATCTGGACTCCATTACCTTCCCCATTACCTCCCCTATATCTGGACTCCATTACCTCCACCATTACATCCCCTATATCTGCCACTCCATTACCTCCCTCATTACCTCCCCTATATCTGGACTCCATTACCTCCCCCATTGCCTCCCCTATATCTGGACTCCATTACCTCCCCCATTACCTCCCCTATATCTGGACTCCATTACCTCCCCCATTACCACCCCTATATCTGGACTCCATTACCTCCCCCATTACCTCCCCTATATATGGACTCCATCACCTCCCCCATTACCTCCCCTATATCTGCGACTCCATTACCTCCCTCATTACCTCCCCTATATCTGGACTCCATTACCTCCCCCATTACCTCCCCTATATATGGACTCCATTACCTCCCCCATTACCTTCCCTATATATGGACTCCATTACCTCCCCCATTACCTCCTCTATATCTGGACTCCATTACCTCCCCCATTACCTCCCCTATATCTGCCACTCCATTACCTCCCCCATTACCTCCCCTATATCTGGACTCCATTTCCTCCCCCATTACCTCCCCTATATCTGGACTCCATTACCTCCCCCATTACCTCCCCTATATCTGACACTCCATTACCTCCCTCATTACCTCCCCTATATCTGGACTCCATTACCTCCCCCATTACCACCCCTATATATGGACTCCATTACCTCCCCCATTACCTCCCCTATATATGGACTCCATCACCTCCCCCATTACCTCCCCTATATCTGCGATTCCATTACCTCCCTCATTACCTCCCCTATATCTGGACTCCATTACCTCCCCCATTACCTCCCCTATATATGGACTCCATTACCTCCCCCATTACCTTCCCTATATATGGACTCCATTACCTCCCCCATTACCTCCCCTATATCTGGACTCCATTACCTCCCCCATTACCTCCCCTATATCTGCCACTCCATTACCTCCCCCATTACCTCCCCTATATCTGGACTCCATTTCCTCCCCCATTACCTCCCCTATATCTGGACTCCATTACCTCCCCCATTACCTCCCCTATATCTGCCACTCCATTACCTCCCTCATTACCTCCCCTATATCTGGACTCCATTACCTCCCCCATTACCTCCCCTATATCTGGCACTCCATTAGACTCCCAGCGTTACACACCTCTGAACTGGGCTGATTTTGAACAGAAAAATGCTACAGAACATAATGCTGGGAAGAAATATAAAAGAGATCTGGGGGGGGGGTGTGCTCAGACCCCCATAGGCCCCAGAGTGGTGAGTATTTATAGTGTGTCTGGGGGGAAACCAGGGATATCAGAGAACCTGCTAATGGACCGCAGGACAGGAAACATTCTCAACCATGTACCTAGACAGACACACACACACACACACACACACACACACACACACACACACACACACACACACACACACACACACACACACACACACACACACACACACACACTAGTGTAAACTAGGAGATAGATGGTAGTAACCTGGTGTAAACCAGGAGATAGATGGTAGTAACCTGGTGTAAACCAGGAGATAGATGGTAGTAACCTAGTGTAAACCAGGAGATAGATGGTAGTAACCTAGTGTAAACCAGGAGATAGATGGTAGTAACCTAGTGTAAACCAGGAGATAGATGGTAGTAACCTAGTGTAAACCAGGAGATAGATGGTAGTAACCTAGTGTAAACCAGGAGATAGATGGTAGTAACCTAGTGTAAACCAGGAGATAGATGGTAGTAACCTAGTGTAAACCAGGAGATAGATGGTAGTAACCTAGTGTAAACCAGGAGATAGATGGTAGTAACCTAGTGTAAACCAGGAGATAGATGGTAGTAACCTAGTGTAAACCAGGATTTAGATGGTAGTAACCTAGTGTAAACCAGGAGATAGATGGTAGTAACCTAGTGTAAACCAGGAGATAGATGGTAGTAACCTAGTGTAAACCAGGAGATAGATGGTAGCAACCTAGTGTAAACCAGGAGATAGATGGTAGCAACCTAGTGTAAACCAGGAGATAGATGGTAGTAACCTAGTGTAAACCAGGAGATAGATGGTAGTAACCTAGTGTAAACCAGGAGATAGATGGTAGTAACCTAGTGTAAACCAGGAGATAGATGGTAGTAACCTAGTGTAAACCAGGAGATAGATGGTAGTAACCTAGTGTAAACCAGGAGATAGATGGTAGTAACCTAGTGTAAACCAGGAGATAGATGGTAGCAACCTAGTGTAAACCAGGAGATAGATGGTAGCAACCTAGTGTAAACCAGGAGATAGATGGTAGTAACCTAGTGTAAACCAGGAGATAGATGGTAGTAACCTAGTGTAAACCAGGAGATAGATGGTAGTAACCTAGTGTAAACCAGGAGATAGATGGTAGTAACCTAGTGTAAACCAGGAGACAGATGGTAGTAACCTAGTGTAAACCAGGAGATAGATGGTAGTAACCTAGTGTGAACCAGGAGACAGATGGTATTAACCTAGTGTAAACCAGGAGATAGATGGTAGTAACCTAGTGTAAACCAGGAGATAGATGGTAGTAACCTAGTGTAAACCAGGAGATAGATGGTAGTAACCTAGTGTAAACCAGGAGATAGATGGTAGTAACCTAGTGTAAACCAGGAGATAGATGGTAGCAACCTAGTGTAAACCAGGAGATAGATTGTATTAACCTAGTGTAAACCAGGAGATAGATGGTAGTAACCTAGTGTAAACCAGGAGATAGATGGTAGCAACCTAGTGTAAACCAGGAGATAGATGGTAGCAACCTAGTGTAAACCAGGAGATAGATGGTAATAACCTAGTGTAAACCAGTAGATATATGGTAGTAACCTAGTGTAAACCAGGAGATAGATGGTAGTAACCTAGTGTAAACCAGGAGATAGATGGTAGTAACCTAGTGTAAACCAGGAGATAGATGGTAGTAACCTAGTGTAAACCAGGAGATAGATGGTAGTAACCTAGTGTAAACCAGGAGATAGATGGTAGTAACCTAGTGTAAACCAGGAGATAGATGGTAGTAACCTAGTGTAAACCAGTAGATAGATGGTAGTAACCTAGTGTAAACCAGGAGATAGATGGTAGTAACCTAGTGTAAACCAGGAGATAGATGGTATTAACCTAGTGTAAACCAGGAGATAGATGGTAGTAACCTAGTGTAAACCAGTAGATAGATGGTAGTAACCTAGTGTAAACCAGGAGATAGATGGTAGTAACCTAGTGTAAACCAGGAGATAGATGGTAGTAACCTAGTGTAAACTAGGAGATAGATGGTAGTAACCTGGTGTAAACCAGGAGATAGATGGTAGTAACCTGGTGTAAACCAGGAGATAGATGGTAGTAACCTAGTGTAAACCAGGAGATAGATGGTAGTAACCTAGTGTAAACCAGGAGATAGATGGTAGTAACCTAGTGTAAACCAGGAGATAGATGGTAGTAACCTAGTGTAAACCAGGAGATAGATGGTAGTAACCTAGTGTAAACCAGTAGATAGATGGTAGTAACCTAGTGTAAACCAGGAGATAGATGGTAGTAACCTAGTGTAAACCAGGAGATAGATGGTAGTAACCTAGTGTAAACCAGGAGATAGATGGTAGTAACCTAGTGTAAACTAGGAGATAGATGGTAGTAACCTGGTGTAAACCAGGAGATAGATGGTAGTAACCTGGTGTAAACCAGGAGATAGATGGTAGTAACCTAGTGTAAACCAGGAGATAGATGGTAATAACCTAGTGTAAACCAGGAGATAGATGGTAGTAACCTAGTGTAAACCAGGGGATAGATGGTAGTAACCTAGTGTAAACCAGGAGATAGATGGTAGTAACCTAGTGTAAACCAGGAGATAGATGGTAGTAACCTAGTGTAAACCAGGAGGTAGATGGTAGTAACCTAGTGTAAACCAGGAGATAGATGGTAGTAACCTAGTGTAAACCAGGAGATAGATGGTAGTAACTTAGTGTAAACCAGGAGATAGATGGTAGTAACCTAGTGTAAACCAGGAGATAGATGGTAGTAACCTAGTGTAAACCAGTAGATAGATGGTAGTAACCTAGTGTAAACCAGTAGATAGATGGTAGTAACCTAGTGTAAACCAGGAGATAGATGGTAGTAACCTAGTGTAAACCAGGAGATAGATGGTAGTAACCTAGTGTAAACCAGGAGATAGATGGTAGTAACCTAGTGTAAACCAGGGGATAGATGGTAGTAACTTAGTGTAAACCAGGAGATAGATGGTAGTAACCTAGTGTAAACCAGGAGATAGATGGTAGTAACCTAGTGTAAACCAGGGGATAGATGGTAGTAACCTAGTGTAAACCAGGAGATAGATGGTAGTAACCTAGTGTAAACCAGGAGATAGATGGTAGTAACTTAGTGTAAACCAGTAGATAGATGGTAGTAACCTAGTGTAAACCAGGAGATAGATGGTAGTACCCTAGTGTAAACCAGGAGATAGATGGTAGTAACCTAGTGTAAACCAGGAGATAGATGGTAGTAACCTAGTGTAAACCAGGAGATAGATGGTAGTAACCTAGTGTAAACCAGTAGATAGATGGTAGTAACCTAGTGTAAACCAGGAGATAGATGGTAGTAACTTAGTGTAAACCAGGAGATAGATGGTAGTAACCTAGTGTAAACCAGGAGATAGATGGTAGTAACCTAGTGTAAACCAGTAGATAGATGGTAGTAACCTAGTGTAAACCAGTAGATAGATGGTAGTAACCTAGTGTAAACCAGGAGATAGATGGTAGTAACCTAGTGTAAACCAGGAGATAGATGGTAGTAACCTAGTGTAAACCAGGAGATAGATGGTAGTAACCTAGTGTAAACCAGGAGATAGATGGTAGTAACCTAGTGTAAACCAGTAGATAGATGGTAGTAACTTAGTGTAAACCAGGAGATAGATGGTAGTAACCTAGTGTAAACCAGTAGATAGATGGTAGTAACCTAGTGTAAACCAGGAGATAGATGGTAGTAACCTAGTGTAAACCAGGAGATAGATGGTAGTAACCTAGTGTAAACCAGGAGATAGATGGTAGTAACTTAGTGTAAACCAGGAGATAGATGGTAGTAACCTAGTGTAAACCAGGAGATAGAAGGTAGTAACCTAGTGTAAACTAGGAGATAGATGGTAGTAACCTGGTGTAAACCAGGAGATAGATGGTAGTAACCTGGTGTAAACCAGGAGATAGATGGTAGTAACCTAGTGTAAACCAGGAGATAGATGGTAATAACCTAGTGTAAACCAGTAGATATATGGTAGTAACCTAGTGTAAACCAGGAGATAGATGGTAGTAACCTAGTGTAAACCAGGAGATAGATGGTAGTAACCTAGTGTAAACCAGTAGATAGATGGTAGTAACCTAGTGTAAACCAGGAGATAGATGGTAGTAACCTAGTGTAAACCAGGAGATAGATGGTAGTAACCTAGTGTAAACCAGTAGATAGATGGTAGTAACCTAGTGTAAACCAGGAGATAGATGGTAGTAACCTAGTGTAAACCAGTAGATAGATGGTAGTAACCTAGTGTAAACCAGGAGATAGATGGTAGTAACTTAGTGTAAACCAGTAGATAGATGGTAGTAACCTAGTGTAAACCAGGAGATAGATGGTAGTACCCTAGTGTAAACCAGGAGATAGATGGTAGTAACCTAGTGTAAACCAGGAGATAGATGGTAGTAACCTAGTGTAAACCAGGAGATAGATGTTAGTAACCTAGTGTAAACCAGTAGATAGATGGTAGTAACCTAGTGTAAACCAGGAGATAGATGGTAGTAACTTAGTGTAAACCAGGAGATAGATGGTAGTAACCTAGTGTAAACCAGGAGATAGATGGTAGTAACCTAGTGTAAACCAGTAGATAGATGGTAGTAACCTAGTGTAAACCAGTAGATAGATGGTAGTAACCTAGTGTAAACCAGGAGATAGATGGTAGTAACCTAGTGTAAACCAGGAGATAGATGGTAGTAACCTAGTGTAAACCAGGAGATAGATGGTAGTAACCTAGTGTAAACCAGTAGATAGATGGTAGTAACCTAGTGTAAACCAGTAGATAGATGGTAGTAACCTAGTGTAAACCAGGAGATAGATGGTAGTAACCTAGTGTAAACCAGTAGATAGATGGTAGTAACCTAGTGTAAACCAGGAGATAGATGGTAGTAACCTAGTGTAAACCAGTAGATAGATGGTATTAACTTAGTGTAAACCAGGAGATAGATGGTAGTAACCTAGTGTAAACCAGGAGATAGAAGGTAGTAACCTAGTGTAAACTAGGAGATAGATGGTAGTAACCTGGTGTAAACCAGGAGATAGATGGTAGTAACCTGGTGTAAACCAGGAGATAGATGGTAGTAACCTAGTGTAAACCAGGAGATAGATGGTAATAACCTAGTGTAAACCAGTAGATATATGGTAGTAACCTAGTGTAAACCAGGAGATAGATGGTAGTAACCTAGTGTAAACCAGGAGATAGATGGTAGTAACCTAGTGTAAACCAGGCGATAGATGGTAGTAACCTAGTGTAAACCAGGAGATAGATGGTAGTAACCTAGTGTAAACCAGGAGATAGATGGTATTAACCTAGTGTAAACCAGGAGATAGATGGTATTAACCTAGTGTAAACCAGGAGATAGATGGTAGTAACCTAGTGTAAACCAGGAGATAGATGGTAGTAACCTAGTGTAAACCAGTAGATAGATGGTAGTAACCTAGTGTAAACCAGGAGATAGATGGTATTAACCTAGTGTAAACCAGGAGATAGATGGTAGTAACCTAGTGTAAACCAGGAGATAGATGGTAGTAACCTAGTGTAAACCAGGAGATAGATGGTAGTAACTTAGTGTAAACCAGGAGATAGATGGTAGTAACCTAGTGTAAACCAGGAGATAGATGGTAGTAACCTAGTGTAAACCAGGAGATAGATGGTAGTAACCTAGTGTAAACCAGGAGATAGATGGTAGTAACCTAGTGTAAACCAGGAGATAGATGGTAGTAACCTAGTGTAAACCAGGAGATAGATGGTAGTAACCTAGTGTAAACCAGTAGATAGATGGTAGTAACCTAGTGTAAACCAGTAGATAGATGGTAGTAACCTAGTGTAAACCAGGAGATAGATGGTAGTAACCTAGTGTAAACCAGGAGATAGATGGTAGTAACCTAGTGTAAACCAGTAGATAGATGGTAGTAACCTAGTGTAAACCAGGAGATAGATGGTAGTAACCTAGTGTAAACCAGTAGATAGATGGTAGTAACCTAGTGTAAACCAGGAGATAGATGGTAGTAACTTAGTGTAAACCAGTAGATAGATGGTAGTAACCTAGTGTAAACCAGGAGATAGATGGTAGTACCCTAGTGTAAACCAGGAGATAGATGGTAGTAACCTAGTGTAAACCAGGAGATAGATGGTAGTAACCTAGTGTAAACCAGGAGATAGATGGTAGTAACCTGGTGTAAACCAGTAGATAGATGGTAGTAACCTAGTGTAAACCAGGAGATAGATGGTAGTAACCTAGTGTAAACCAGTAGATAGATGGTAGTAACCTAGTGTAAACCAGTAGATAGATGGTAGTAACCTAGTGTAAACCAGGAGATAGATGGTAGTAACCTAGTGTAAACCAGTAGATAGATGGTAGTAACCTAGTGTAAACCAGGAGATAGATGGTAGTAACCTAGTGTAAACCAGGAGATAGATGGTAGTAACCTAGTGTAAACCAGGAGATAGATGGTAGTAACCTAGTGTAAACCAGGAGATAGATGGTAGTAACCTAGTGTAAACCAGTAGATAGATGGTAGTAACCTAGTGTAAACCAGTAGATAGATGGTAGTAAGCTAGTGTAAACCAGGAGATAGATGGTAGTAACCTAGTGTAAACCAGGAGATATATGGTAGTAACTTAGTGTAAACCAGTAGATAGATGGTAGTAACCTAGTGTAAACCAGGAGATAGATGGTAGTACCCTAGTGTAAACCAGGAGATAGATGGTAGTAACCTAGTGTAAACCAGGAGATAGATGGTAGTAACCTAGTGTAAACCAGGAGATAGATGGTAGTAACCTAGTGTAAACCAGTAGATAGATGGTAATAACCTAGTGTAAACCAGGAGATAGATGGTAGTAACTTAGTGTAAACCAGGAGATAGATGGTAGTAACCTAGTGTAAACCAGGAGATAGATGGTAGTAACCTAGTGTAAACCAGGAGATAGATGGTAGTAACCTAGTGTAAACCAGGAGATAGATGGTATTAACCTAGTGTAAACCAGGAGATAGATGGTAGTAACCTAGTGTAAACCAGGAGATAGATGGTAGTAACCTAGTGTAAACCAGTAGATAGATGGTAGTAACCTAGTGTAAACCAGTAGATAGATGGTAGTAACCTAGTGTAAACCAGGAGATAGATGGTAGTAACCTAGTGTAAACCAGGAGATAGATGGTAGTAACCTAGTGTAAACCAGTAGATAGATGGTAGTAACGTAGTGTAAACCAGGAGATAGATGGTAGTAACCTAGTGTAAACCAGTAGATAGATGGTAGTAACCTAGTGTAAACCAGGAGATAGATGGTAGTAACTTAGTGTAAACCAGGAGATAGATGGTAGTAACCTAGTGTAAACCAGGAGATAGATGGTAGTAACCTAGTGTAAACCAGTAGATAGATGGTAGTAACCTAGTGTAAACCAGGAGATAGATGGTAGTAACTTAGTGTAAACCAGGAGATAGATGGTAGTAACCTAGTGTAAACCAGGAGATAGATGGTAGTAACCTAGTGTAAACCAGGAGATAGATGGTAGTAACCTAGTGTAAACCAGTAGATAGATGGTAGTAACCTAGTGTAAACCAGGAGATAGATGGTAGTAACCTAGTGTAAACTAGGAGATAGATGGTAGTAACCTGGTGTAAACCAGGAGATAGATGGTAGTAACCTGGTGTAAACCAGGAGATAGATGGTAGTAACCTAGTGTAAACCAGGAGATAGATGGTAGTAACCTAGTGTAAACCAGGAGATAGATGGTAATAACCTAGTGTAAACCAGTAGATATATGGTAGTAACCTAGTGTAAACCAGTAGATATATGGTAGTAACCTAGTGTAAACCAGGAGATAGATGGTAGTAACCTAGTGTAAACCAGGAGATAGATGGTAATAACCTAGTGTAAACCAGTAGATATATGGTAGTAACCTAGTGTAAACCAGGAGATAGATGGTAGTAACCTGGTGTAAACCAGGAGATAGATGGTAGTAACCTAGTGTAAACCAGGAGATAGATGGTAGTAACCTAGTGTAAACCAGGGGATAGATGGTAGTAACCTAGTGTAAACCAGGAGATAGATGGTAGTAACCTAGTGTAAACCAGGAGATAGATGGTAGTAACCTAGTGTAAACCAGGAGATAGATGGTAGTAACCTAGTGTAAACCAGGAGATAGATGGTAGTAACCTAGTGTAAACCAGTAGATAGATGGTAGTAACCTAGTGTAAACCAGGAGATAGATGGTAGTAACCTAGTGTAAACCAGGAGATAGATGGTATTAACCTAGTGTAAACCAGGAGATAGATGGTAGTAACCTAGTGTAAACCAGGAGATAGATGGTAGTAACCTAGTGTAAACCAGGAGATAGATGGTAGTAACCTAGTGTAAACCAGGAGATAGATGGTATTAACCTAGTGTAAACCAGGAGATAGATGGTAGTAACCTAGTGTAAACCAGGAGATATATGGTAGTAACCTAGTATAAACCAGGAGATAGATGGTAGTAACCTAGTGTAAACCAGGAGATAGATGGTAGTAACCTAGTGTAAACCAGTAGATAGATGGTAGTAACCTAGTGTAAACCAGGGGATAGATGGTAGTAACCTGGTGTAAACCAGGAGATAGATGGTAGTAACCTAGTGTAAACCAGGAGATAGATGGTAGTAACCTAGTGTAAACCAGTAGATAGATGGTAGTAACCTAGTGTAAACCAGTAGATAGATGGTAGTAACCTAGTGTAAACCAGTAGATAGATGGTAGTAACCTAGTGTAAACCAGGAGATAGATGGTAGTAACCTAGTGTAAACCAGGAGATAGATGGTAGTAACCTAGTGTAAACCAGTAGATAGATGGTAGTAACCTAGTGTAAACCAGGAGATAGATGGTAATAACCTAGTGTAAACCAGGAGATAGATGGTAGTAACCTGGTGTAAACCAGGAGATAGATGGTAGTAACCTAGTGTAAACTATGAGATAGATGGTAGTAACCTAGTGTAAACCAGGAGATATATGGTAGTAACCTAGTGTAAACTATGAGATAGATGGTAGTAACCTAGTGTAAACCAGGAGATATATGGTAGTAACCTAGTGTAAACCAGTAGATAGATGGTAGTAACCTAGTGTAAACCAGGAGATAGATGGTAGTAACCTAGTGTAAACCAGTAGATAGATGGTAGTAACCTAGTGTAAACTATGAGATAGATGGTAGTAACCTAGTGTAAACCAGGAGATATATGGTAGTAACCTAGTGTAAACCAGTAGATAGATGGTAGTAACCTAGTGTAAACCAGGAGATAGATGGTAGTAACCTAGTGTAAACCAGTAGATAGATGGTAGTAACCTAGTGTAAACCAGGAGATAGATGGTAGTAACCTAGTGTAAACCAGGAGATAGATGGTAGTAACCTAGTGTAAACCAGGAGATAGATGGTAGTAACCTAGCGTAAACCAGGAGATAGATGGTAGTAACCTAGTGTAAACCAAGAGATAGATGGTAGTAACCTAGTGTAAACCAGGAGATAGATGGTAGTAACCTAGTGTAAACCAGGAGATAGATGGTAGTAACCTAGTGTAAACCAGGAGATAGATGGTAGTAACCTAGTGTAAACCAGTAGATAGATGGTAGTAACCTAGTGTAAACCAGGAGATAGATGGTAGTAACCTAGTGTAAACCAGGAGATAGATGGTAGTAACCTAGTGTAAACCAGGAGATAGATGGTAGTAACCTAGTGTAAACCAGGAGATAGATGGTAGTAACCTAGTGTAAACCAGTAGATAGATGGTAGTAACCTAGTGTAAACCAGGAGATAGATGGTAATAACCTAGTGTAAACCAGTAGATATATGGTAGTAACCTAGTGTAAACCAGGAGATAGATGGTAATAACCTAGTGTAAACCAGGAGATAGATGGTAGTAACCTGGTGTAAACCAGGAGATAGATGGTAGTAACCTAGTGTAAACTATGAGATAGATGGTAGTAACCTAGTGTAAACCAGGAGATATATGGTAGTAACCTAGTGTAAACTATGAGATAGATGGTAGTAACCTAGTGTAAACCAGGAGATATATGGTAGTAACCTAGTGTAAACCAGTAGATAGATGGTAGTAACCTAGTGTAAACCAGGAGATAGATGGTAGTAACCTAGTGTAAACCAGTAGATAGATGGTAGTAACCTAGTGTAAACTATGAGATAGATGGTAGTAACCTAGTGTAAACCAGGAGATATATGGTAGTAACCTAGTGTAAACCAGTAGATAGATGGTAGTAACCTAGTGTAAACCAGGAGATAGATGGTAGTAACCTAGTGTAAACCAGTAGATAGATGGTAGTAACCTAGTGTAAACCAGGAGATAGATGGTAGTAACCTAGTGTAAACCAGGAGATAGATGGTAGTAACCTAGTGTAAACCAGGAGATAGATGGTAGTAACCTAGTGTAAACCAGGAGATCGATGGTAGTAACCTAGTGTAAACCAGGAGATAGATGGTAGTAACCTAGTGTAAACCAGGAGATAGATGGTAGTAACCTAGTGTAAACCAGGAGATAGATGGTAGTAACCTAGTGTAAACCAGTAGATAGATGGTAGTAACCTAGTGTAAACCAGGAGATAGATGGTAGTAACCTAGTGTAAACCAGGAGATAGATGGTAGTAACCTAGTGTAAACCAGGAGATAGATGGTAGTAACCTAGTGTAAACCAGGAGATAGATGGTAGTAACCTAGTGTAAACCAGGAGATAGATGGTAGTAACCTAGTGTAAACCAGGAGATAGATGGTAGTAACCTAGTGTAAACCAGGAGATAGATGGTAGTAACCTAGTGTAAACCAGTAGATAGATGGTAGTAACCTAGTGTAAACCAGGAGATAGATGGTAATAACCTAGTGTAAACCAGTAGATATATGGTAGTAACCTAGTGTAAACCAGGAGATAGATGGTAGTAACCTAGTGTAAACCAGTAGATAGATGGTAGTAACCTAGTGTAAACCAGGAGATAGATGGTAGTACCCTAGTGTAAACCAGGAGATAGATGGTAGTAACCTAGTGTAAACCAGGAGATAGATGGTAGTAACCTAGTGTAAACCAGGAGATAGATGGTAGTAACCTAGTGTAAACCAGGAGATAGATGGTAGTAACCTAGTGTAAACCAGGAGATAGATGGTAGTAACCTAGTGTAAACCAGGAGATAGATGGTAGTAACCTAGTGTAAACCAGGAGATAGATGGTAGTAACCTAGTGTAAACCAGGAGATAGATGGTAGTAACCTAGTGTAAACCAGGAGATAGATGGTAGTAACCTAGTGTAAACCAGGAGATAGATGGTAGTAACCTAGTGTAAACCAGGAGATAGATGG
This sequence comes from Salvelinus alpinus, assembly GCF_045679555.1. NCBI lineage: Eukaryota > Metazoa > Chordata > Actinopteri > Salmoniformes > Salmonidae > Salvelinus > Salvelinus alpinus. The sequence continues at coordinate 97,190,772 of NC_092091.1, forward strand.
TAGTAACCTAGTGTAAACCAGGAGATAGATTTGTGTTGTAATGCATTTCATTGTGAAACAACGTAATGGCAGGTAGAGAGGGAACTTATTTTACAAGGTCGGAAGAGAGAGAGATGGAGAGAGAGATGAACTGTGAGAGAAGTGGAAGGAGTGAGAGAGCGATGGAGGAAGAGAGAGAGAGAATGGAAGAGGCAGATTGGGAGAGATAGAGGGGGGGATGGAGACAGATTGGGAGAGAGAGGGGGGGAGAGGGGGAGAGAGAGAATGGGAGAGGCAGAGGGGGAGAGAGAGGGGGAGGGAGAGAGAGAGAGAATGGGAGAGAGAGAAGGGTGGGAGAGGCAGATTGGGAGAGAGAGAGGGGGAGGGAGAGAGAGAATGGGAGAGGCAGATTGGGAGAGGCAGATTGGGAGAGAGAGAGGGGGAGAGGGAGAGAGGGGGAGGGAGAGAGAGAATGGGAGAGGCAGATTGGGAGAGAGAGAGGGGGGAGGGAGAGAGAGAGAATTGGAGAGGCAGATTGGGAGAGATAGAGGGGGATAGAGAGATAGGGGGAGTGCGAGAGAGAGAGAATGGGAGAGGCAGATTGGGAGAGAGAGAGGGGGGAGAGAGAGAGAGAGAGAATGGGAGAGGCAGATTGGGAGAGAGAGAGGGGGGAGAGAGAGAGGGGGAGGCCCGTGATTTGCTTACTCTGTGAAACACTAATACAATACTCTCACAGCTGACAGGATGTCGATTTGGACGGGAGAGAAAATATTATCACACACCTGGTCACCTGGTCACCTGAACTCCTATAAATCAGCCTGTTAATTATTTATAGTGTGACATCAATATTCCTGTCACACACACACACACACACACACACACACACACACACACACACACACACACACACACACACACACACACACACACACACACACACACACACACACACACACACACACACACACACACACACACACACACACACACACACACACACACACACACACAATAAACAGTCTTGTTCATAAGAGGCTTAGAGAGTATGATTTAGAAGCGTGTGTTGATGTGTGTTGATGTGTGTGTGTGTGTGGTGATGTGTGTGTGTGTGTGTGTGTTGATATGTGTGTGTGTGTGTGTGTGTTGATGTGTGTGTGTGTGTTGATGTGTGTATTTACATGAGACTGCCCTCTTCTCCCCTCCAGACATATTTTTATCCAGAGAGTCTTGTAGTTAGTGCATCTTAACACAGCTACTTCAGACAACCCCATTATCACAGTCCATGTAAGTATTTTTCTTCAATAAAGTAGCATTCTCCCCTTTCCCCTCTCCTCTCCTGTCCCTTTTTCTCTCTCCCCTCCTCCCCCCTTTCCCCTCTCCTCTCCTCTCCCTTTTCCTCTCCTCCCCCTTTCCTCTCTCCTCCCCTCTCCTCTCCTCTCCATTTTCCTCTCCTCTCCTCCCTCCTTTCCTCTCTCTTCTCCTCTCCTCTCCCATCTCCTCCCCTCTCTCCTCCCCTCCCCTCTCCTCCCCTCTCATCCCCTCTCCTCTCCTCTGCCCTCCTCTCCCTTTCTCCTCCCCTCCCCTTTCCCCTCTCCTCCCCTCTCCTCCCCTTTCCCCTCTCCTCCCCTCTCCTCCCCTTTCCCCTCTCCTCCCCTCTCATCTCCCTTCCCCTCTACTCCCCTCTCCTCTCCCTTATCCTCTCCTCCCTTCCCCTCTCCTCTCCTCCTGAACCTGCGTGTCTTCAATGAGAGGGGGGGTGCAGTCGATATCCCCTGGGTGGAACTGATTAATACACCACCCCCATAAAAACCTCTCGCTCTTTGCACCAAGATGGTTTCCCCGTGTCAGACTGAGCCACGCTGACTCTCAGTTGCATCTCAGCAGTGGGCTGAGTGAATGATGACAGCAGCAACTGGCTCCAGTTACAATCTCATCAGATGTGAAGCCACAGCGCCCCAATGCAGACAGACAGAGACACAGTTTAACACTGACACTGACTGTGTGTGTGTGTGTGTGTGTGTGTGTGTGTGTGTGTGTGTGTGTGTGTGTGTGTGTGTGTGTGTGTGTGTGTGTGTGTGTGTGTGTGTGTGTGTGTGTGTGTGTGTGTGTGTGTGTGTGTCCATCAACTCACAGCCAAGGAGGGAGCATTGAGCTACACTGCAAATGATGGGGAGCTCTGAAGAGGAAATGACTTAACAACAAACAGGAAATTGGAGACATAGATCTGATCCATGTACTGAAATCAGTCATAATAGGTGGATAATGACCAATGATTGGTGGCGACATCAGCCATTTATGAGCATGCAGTAAACTTTTCTTCCCTAAAAACTGAAGGTTTTCTCCCACATACCTTTTCGGTCGACTCCATTCTCAAGTTTATGACCTTTGATCACATGGTTGTTGTAAAGGTCACGCAGTCATCCATGTAGTCGCAGTTCGTGCAATTTTCATACCCATAATGCAACACAAAAACGTCTTGACAAAAGTGATCAGCTCGAACGCGCCCATTGTTTTGGCTCTTGAGCATGTCCATGATGGAGGCATATGTTAGTGTAATGATTCGTTCTGACCACTAGATGGAGGCATATGTTAGTGTAATGTTTCATTCTGACCACTAGATGGTGCCATATGGTAGTGTAATGTTTCGTTCTGACCACTAGATGGTGCCATATGGTAGTGTAATGTTTCGTTCTGACCACTAGATGGTGCCATATGTTAGTGTAATGTTTCATTCTGACCAATAGATGGTGCCATATGGTAGTGTAATGTTTCGTTCTGACCACTAGATGGTGCCATATGTTAGTGTAATGTTTCATTCTGACCACTAGATGGTGCCATATGGTAGTGTAATGTTTCGTTCTGACCAATAGATGGAGGCATATGTTAGTGTAATGTTTCGTTCTGACCACTAGATGGTGCCATATGGTAGTGTAATGTTTCGTTCTGACCACTAGATGGTGCCATATGGTAGTGTAATGTTTCGTTCTGACCAATAGATGGAGGCATATGTTAGTGTAATGTTTCGTTCTGACCCCCCCCCTACAGACCACCGACCAAGATGTAGCTGACCCCCCCTACAGACCACCGACCAAGATGTAGCTGACCCCCCCTACAGACCACCAGCCAAGATGTAGCTGACCCCCCCTGCAGACCACCGGCCAAGATGTAGCTGACCCCCCCCTACAGACCACCGGCCAAGATTTAGCTGACCCCCCCCTACAGACCACCGGCCAAGATGTAGCTGACCCCCCCCTACAGACCACCGGCCAAGATTTAGCTGACCCCCCCTACAGACCGCCGGCCAAGATGTAGCTGACCCCCCCTACAGACCGCCGGCCAAGATGTAGCTGACCCCCCCCTACAGACCGCCGGCCAAGATGTAGCTGACCCCCCCTACAGACCACCGGCCAAGATGTAGCTGACCCCCCCTACAGACCACCGTCCAAGATGTAGCTGACCCCCCCTGCAGACCACCGGCCAAGATTTAGCTGACCCCCCCTACAGACCACCGGCCAAGATGTAGCTGACCCCCCCTGCAGACCACCGGCCAAGATGTAGCTGACCCCCCCTACAGACCACCGGCCAAGATGTAGCAGACCCCCCCCTACAGACCGCCGGCCAAGATGTAGCTGACCCCCCCCTACAGACCGCCGGCCAAGATGTAGCTGACCCCCCCTACAGACTACCAGCCAAGATGTAGCTGACCCCCCCTACAGACCGCCGGCCAAGTTGTAGCTGACCCCCCCCTACAGACCGCCGGCCAAGATGTAGCTGACCCCCCCTACAGACTACCAGCCAAGATGTAGCTGACCCCCCCTGCAGACCACCGGCCAAGATGTAGCTGACCCCCCCCCCCCCCCTACAGACCACCGGCCAAGATGTAGCTGACCCCCCCCCTACAGACCGCCGGCCAAGATGTAGCTGACCCCCCCTACAGACCACCGGCCAAGATGTAGCTGGCCCCCCCTACAGACCACCGGCTAAGATGTAGCTGACCCCCCCCCTACAGACCACCGGCCAAGATGTAGCTGGCCCCCCCTGCACACCACCTGCCAAGATGTAGCTGACCCCCCCCTACAGACCACCGGCCAAGATGTAGCAGACCCCCCCTACAGACCGCCGGCCAAGATGTAGCTGACCCCCCCCTACAGACCGCCGGCCAAGATGTAGCTGACCCCCCCCTGCAGACCGCCGGCCAAGATGTAGCTGACCCCCCCTACAGACCGCCGACCAAGATGTAGCAGACCCCCCCTACAGACCACCGGCCAAGATGTAGCTGACCCCCCTGCAGACCACCGGCCAAGATGTAGCTGACCCCCCCCCCCCTGCAGACCACAGGCCAAGATGTAGCTGACCCCCCCTGCAGACCACAGGCCAAGATGTAGCTGACCCCCCCTGCAGACCACAGGCCAAGATGTAGCTGACCCCCCCTGCACACCACCTGCCAAGATGTAGCTGACCCCCCCTGCAGACCGCCGACCAAGATGTAGCTGACCCCCCCTGCAGACCACCGGCCATGACGTAGCTGCCCCCCCCCCCGCAATCCACCAGCCAAGATGTAGCTGACCCCCCCTACAGACCACCGGCCATGACGTAGCTGGCCCCCCCCCCCGCAAACCACCAGCCAAGATGTAGCTGACGCCCCCTACAGACCACCGACCAAGATGTAGCTGACCCCCCCTACAGACCACCGACCAAGATGTAGCTGACCCCCCCCCTACAGACCGCCGACCAAGATGTAGCTGACCCCCCCTACAGACCGCCGGCCAAGATGTAGCTGACCCCCCCTACAGACCGCCGGCCAAGATGTAGCTGACGCCCCCTACAGACCACCGACCAAGATGTAGCTGACCCCCCCTACAGACCGCCGGCCAAGATGTAGCTGACCCCCCCTACAGACCGCCGGCCAAGATGTAGCTGACGCCCCCTACAGACCACCGACCAAGATGTAGCTGACCCCCCCTACAGACCGCCGACCAAGATGTAGCTGACCCCCCCTACAGACCACCGACCAAGATGTAGCTGACCCCCCCCCTACAGACCGCCGGCCAAGATGTAGCTGACCCCCCCTACAGACCGCCGACCAAGATGTAGCAGACCCCCCCCACAACAGACCACCGACCAAGATGTAGCTGACCCCCCCTACAGACCACCGACCAAGATGTAGCTGACCCCCCCCCTACAGACCGCCGACCAAGATGTAGCTGACCCCCCCTACAGACCGCCGGCCAAGATGTAGCTGACGCCCCCTACAGACCACCGACCAAGATGTAGCTGACCCCCCCTACAGACCGCCGGCCAAGATGTAGCTGACCCCCCCTACAGACCGCCGGCCAAGATGTAGCTGACGCCCCCTACAGACCACCGACCAAGATGTAGCTGACCCCCCCCCTACAGACCACCGGCCAAGATGTAGCAGACCCCCCCCTACAGACCACCGGCCAAGATGTAGCAGACCCCCCCCTACAGACCACCGACCAAGATGTAGCAGACCCTCCCCCTACAGACCACCGGCCAAGATGTAGCAGACCATACAGGATCTTCCGCTCCAGAGACATTCTTATGCCATGTGCAGTGACCACACTCTTACAGTTGATCTTAGCAAGTATTTCTGTCTGGGGCACACGGTTGCACCAGGTGATTACCAGAATGCTCCGCAAACATGTTTTAGTGGAATCACTCGAGCTACTTGTTGTGGCGACTGTAAGTGACCCAGGCTTCATATGAGGTGGTAGTCATTTAGGCAGGTCACCTTCACTTTCTTGAACACAGGGACCATGGTGGTCCTGGTATTCTGCCCCTCGGCCTTGTGAATGTTGACCTGTTTAAAAGTCTTGCTCACGCCGGCTACGGAGAGCATGATCACACTGTCGTCCGGAACAGCTGGTGCTGTTATGCATGCTTCAGTGTTGCTTGCCTCGAAGCGAGCATAAAAGGCATTTAGCTTGTCTGGTAGGTTAACTGGGAAACTCGCGGCTGGGTCTCCCTTTGTAGTAGGTAATAGATTGCAAACCCTGCCACATCCCGAAGAGCATCAGAGCCGGTGTAGTAAGAATCGATCTTAGTCCTTCCTGTATTGCCGCTTTGCCTGTTTGATGGTTCATCTGAGGGCATAGTTGGATTTCTTATTAGCTTCTGGTTTACAGTCCCGCTCCTTGAAAGCGTTTAGCGTTTAGCCTTTAGCCTTTAGCTCAGTTCGGATGTTGCCTGTAATCCATGGCCTCTGGTTGGGGTATGTACGTTCGGTCACTGTGGGGACGACGTCCTCAATGCACTTATTGACGAAGCCGGTGACTGAGGTGGTGTACTCCTCAATGCCATTGGATGAATCCCGGAACATATTCCAGTCTGAGCTAGCGTGGCATCTGCGTCATCTGACCACTTCCTTATTGAGCGAGTCACTGCTACTACCTGCTTTAGTTGTTGCTTCTAAGTAGGAATCGGGAGGATAGAGTTCAGATTTGCCAACTGCAGGGTGAGGGAGAGATTTGTATATGTCTCTGTGTGTGGAGTAAAAGTGGTCCAGTATTCCTGCATCAAAGTCTCCGGCCACTAGGAACGCCGCTTCTGGAGGAGCATTTTCTTATACAGCTGGTTGAGTTTTAATTTGTACCTTTATTTAACTTGCCAAGTCAGTTAAGAACAAATTCTTATTTTCAATAACGGCCTACCGGGGAACAGTGGGTTAACTGCCTTGTTCAGGTACAGAGCGACAGATTTTTTCCTTGTCAGCTCGGGGATTTGATCTTGCAACCTTTTGGTTACAAGTCCAACACTCTAACCACTAGGCTACCTGCCGCCTGCGGTCTTATTGCCAGCATCGGTCTGAAGGGTAAATAGATGGCTACGAAAAATATATATGAGAACTCTCTAGAAGCAGCTGGATGAAACAGTCATCGCTCAACTGGCAGTATTAAACATTTAGAGCACCTCACACCTTCTCCTCTCACCCTCTCTCCCTTCTCCTCTCACCCTCTCACCCTTCTCCTCTCACCCTCTCTCTCTTCTCCTCTCACCCTCTCACCCTTCTCCTCTCACCCTCTCTCTCTTCTCCTCTCACCCTCTCACCCTTCTCCTCTCACCCTCTCTCCCTTCTCCTCTCACCCTCTCTCCCTTCTCCTCTCCTCCTTTATCTGACTCCTATCACTCCTCTCTCCCTTCTCCTCTCACCCTCTCACCCTTCTCCTCTCACCCTCTCACCCTCTCACCCTCTCTCCCTTCTCCTCTCACCCTCTCACCCTCTCTCCCTTCTCCTCTCCTCCTTTATCTGACTCCTCTCACCCTCTCTCCCTTCTCCTCTCACCCTCTCTCCCTTCTCCTCTCACCCTCTCTCCCTTCTCCTCTCACCCTCTCTCCCTTCTCCTCTCCTCCTTTATCTGACTCCTATCACTCCTCTCTCCCTTCTCCTCTCACCCTCTCTCCCTTCTCCTCTCACCCTCTCTCCCTTCTCCTCTCCTCCTTTATTTGTCTCCTCTCCTCTCCTCTCCTCTCCTCTCCTCTCCTCTCCTCTCCTCTCCTCTCCTCTCCTCTCCTCTCCTCTCCTCTCCTCTCCTTCAGTGTTCTGTTCATCAGTAGATTGAGTGTCCCAGGGTGATCAACTATTGATATGGAGCTCAGGTGACAGAGAGAGAAAGAGAGAGAGAGAGAGGGAGAGAAAGAGTGGCCCAGGGACATGTACTAGTCTGTGGCGACCTAAATGCCAGAACTGGACAAGAACCTGACATCCTCAGCACACAGGGGGACAAACACCTGCCTGGAGGTGACAGCATTCCCTCCCTCATATGCCCCCCTAGGCACAACTACGACAACATAACCAACAAAAACGGGTCACAACTCCTGCAGATCTGTCACACGCTGGGTCTGTACATAGTCAATGAGCAATAATATTAAGAAATGCTATAGATGGAAGGAAAGTAGTGTGGAAACCTACCAACAAACAATTAGGCAACAACAAATTCAATCCCATTTAGACAACTTCCTGGTCAAAACGTTCCACTGTAATAGTCCACTGTAAAAGGTGTAAACTTGGCAGTAGAAAACCTAAGCAGTATATCTGACATTTCAGCTTCCCTGTCAAATCTTAAAATGTCAAGCAGAAATACCGAAGAAAATTAACAACAATGACAAATGGTTAAACTGCGATTATTTTCAGCAAACTTTAACATGTGTAAATATTTGTATGAACATAACAAGATTCAACAACTGAGACATAAACTGAAGTTCCACAGACATGTGACGAACAGAAATGGAATTATGTAGCAACACAATTAGACCAAATCATGAGAAAACAAAAAGATAATTACTTGACACGTTGGAGAGAATTAACAAAACAAACAGAGCAAACTAGAATGCTATTTGGCCCTAAACAGAGAGTACACAGTGGCAGAATACCTGACCCAAACTTAAGGAAAGCTTTGACTATGTACAGACTCAGTGAGCATAGCCTTGCTATTGAGAAAGGCCGCCGTAGGCAGACATGGCTCTCAAGAGAAGACAGGCTACAGTGGGGAGAACAAGTATTTGATACACTGCCAATTTTGCAGGTTTTCCTACTTACAAAACATGTAGAGGTCTGTAATTTTTATCATAGGTACACTTCAACTGTGAGAGACGGAATCTAAAACAAAAATCCAGAAAATCACATTGTATGATTTTTAAGTAATTAATTTGCATTTTATTGCATGACATAAGTATTTGATCACCTACCAACCAGTAAGAATTCCGTCTCTCACAGACCTGTTAGTTTTTCTTTAAGAAGCCCTCCTGTTCTCCACTCATTACCTGTATTAACTGCACCTGTTTGAACTCGTTACCTGTAAAAAAGACACCTGTCCACACACTCAATCAAACAGACTCCAACCTCTCCACAATGGCCAAGACCAGAGAGCTGTGTAAGGACATCAGGGATAAAATTGTAGACCTGCACAAGGCTGGGATGGGCTACAGGACAATAGGCAAGCAGCTTGGTGAGAAGGCAACAACTGTTGGCGCAATTATTAGAAAATGGAAGAAGTTCAAGATGACGGTCAATCACCCTCGGTCTGGGGCTCCATGCAAGATCTCACCTCGTGGGGCATCAATGATCATGAGGAAGGTGAGGGATTAGCCCAGAACTACACGGCAGGACCTGGTCAATGACCTGAAGAGAGCTGGGACCACAGTCTCAAAGTAAACCATTAGTAACACACTACGCCGTCATGGATTAAAATCCTGCAGTGCACGCAAGGTCCCCCTGCTCAAGCCAGCGCATGTCCAGGCCCGTCTGAAAATTGCCAATGACCATCTGGATGATCCAGAGGAGGAATGGGAGAAGGTCATGTGGTCTGATGAGACAAAAATAGAGCTTTTTGGTCTAAACTCCACTCGCCGTGTTTGGAGGAAGAAGAAGGATGAGTACAACCCCAAGAACACCATCCCAACCGTGAAGCCTGGACGTGGAAACATCATTCTTTGGGGATGCTTTTCTGCAAAGGGGACAGGACGACTGCACCGTATTGAGGGGAGGATGGATGGGGCCATGTATCGCGAGATCTTGGCCAACAACCTCCTTCCCTCAGTAAAAGCATTGAAGATGGGTCGTGGCTGGGTCTTCCAGCATGACAACAACCCGAAACACACAGCCAGGGCAACTAAGGAGTGGCTCCGTAAGAAGCATCTCAAGGTCCTGGAGTGGCCTAGCCAGTCTCCAGACCTGAACCCAATAGAAAATCTTTGGAGGGAGCTGAAAGTCCGTATTGCCCAGCGACAGCCCCGAAACCTGAAGGATCTGGAGAAGATCTGTATGGAGGAGTGGGCCAAAATCCCTGCTGCAGTGTGTGCAAACCTGGTCAAGAACTACAGGAAACGTATGATCTCTGTAATTGCAAACAAAGGCTTCTGTACCAAATATTAAGTTCTGCTTTTCGGATGTATCAAATACTTATGTCATGCAATAAAATGCAAATTAATTACTTAAAAATCATACAATGTGATTTTCTGGATTTTTGTTTAAGATTCCGCCTCTCACAGTTGAAGTGTACCTATGATAAAAATTACAGACCTCTACATGCTTTGTAAGTAGGAAAACCTGCAAAATTGGCAGTGTATCAAATACTTGTTCTCCCCACTGTATGTGCACACTGCCCACAAAATGAGGTGGAAACTGAGCTGCACTTTCACTTGCTTTGACAATGTTAACACGTGTTTCCCCATGCCAATAATGACCTTAAAATGAAACTGTATTGAGAGAGAGAGCGAGAGAGAGAGAGAGCGAGAGAGAGAGAGAGAGAGAGAGAGAGAGAGAGAGAGAGAGAGAGAGAGAGAGAGAGAGAGAGAGAGAGAGAGAGAGAGAGAGAGAGAGAGAGAGAGAGACAGAGAGAGAGACAGACAGACAGACAGACAGACAGACAGACAGACAGACAGACAGACAGACAGACAGACAGACAGACAGACAGACAGACAGACAGACAGACAGACAGACAGACAGACAGACAGACATCAGTGTGCCATCACAGCAGCAAGATTTGTGACCTGTTGCCACAAGAAAAGGGCAACCAGTGAAGAACAAACACCATTGTAAATACAACCCATATTTATGCTTATTTATTTTAACTTGTGTGCTTTAACCATTTGTACATTGTTACAACACTGTATATATATAATATACCATTTGTAATGTCTTTATTGTTTTGAAACTTCTGTATGTGTAATGTTTACTGTTAATTTGTATTGTTTATTTCACTTTTGTATAATATCTACCTCACTTGCTTTGGCAATGTTAACACATGTTTCCCATGCCAATAAAGCCCCTTGAATTGAATTGAGAGACAGAGAGAGAGACAGAGAGAGAGACAGAGAGAGAGAGGGACCGATGGATGGAGGGAGGGAGCGATGGACGAAGGGATGGACAAACGGACTTGTGTTCAGGAAAATAAATGTTCATTTGTATTAAACCCCCCCCCCCCCCCCCCATAGTGTGTGAACAGACCTGCGTCTTTGTCTGTTAACATTTAAACAATGACTACCTCCCTCCCTCCTCCTCTCTCCTCTCTCCCTCCTCCTCTCTCCTCCACACTGATAACCATCTCTCCCTCCCTCTCCTCCCTCCCTCTCCTCCCTCTCCTCCCTCCCTCCTCCTCTCTCCTCCACACTGATAACCATCTCTCCCTCCTCCCCTCCTCCCTCCCTCCTCCTCTCTCCTCCACACTGATAACCATCTCTCCCTCCCTCTCCTCCCTCCCTCTCCTCCCTCTCCTCCCTCCCTCCTCCTCTCTCCTCCACACTGATAACCATCTCTCCCTCCTCCTCTCCTCCCTCCCTCCTCCTCTCTCCTCCACACTGATAACCATCTCTCCCTCCCTCTCCTCCCTCCCTCTCCTCCCTCTCCTCCCTCCCTCCTCCTCTCTCCTCCACACTGATAACCATCTCTCCCTCCTCCTAGAGTAGAGTAGAGTAGAACAGAGTAGAACAGAGTACAGCAGGGAAGAGAGAGTAGAGTTCAGTAGAGTAGAGTAGAGTACGGTAGAGTAGAGTAGAGTACAGTAGAGTAGAGTACGGTAGAGTAGAGTAGAGTAGAGTAGAGTAGAGTACAGTACAGTACAGTACAGTACAGTAGAGTAGAGTAGAGTAGAGTACAGTAGAGTACGGTAGAGTAGAGTAGAGTACAGTAGAGTACAGTACAGTACAGTACAGTAGAGTAGAGTAGAGTACAGTAGAGTACAGTAGAGTAGAATACAGTAGAGTACAGTAGAGTACGGTAGAGTAGAGTAGAGTAGAGTACAGTAGAGTACAGTAGAGTAGAGTAGAGTACAGTAGAGTACAGTAGAGTAGAGTAGAGTAGAGTACAGTAGAGTACAGTAGAGTAGATTAGAGTACGGTAGAGTAAAGTAGAGTAGAGTAGAGGATAGTATAGTAGAGTGGAGTGGAAGAGAGTAGAGGAGAATAGAGTAGAGTAGAATAGAGTACGGTAGAGTAGAGTACAGTAGAGTAGAGTACAGTAGAGTACAGTAGAGTACAGTAGAGTAGAGTACAGTACAGTACAGTAGAGTAGAGTAGAGTACGGAAGAGTACGGTAGAGTAGAGTAGAGTAGAGTACGGTAGAGTAGAGTAGAGTACGGTAGAGTACGGTAGAGTAGAGTAGAGTAGAGTAGAGTACAGTAGAGTAGAGTAGAGTAGAGTAGAGTAGAGTAGAGTACAGTACAGTAGAGTACAGTACAGTAGAGTAGAGTAGAGTAGAGTAGAGTAGAGTAGAGTAGAGTAGAGTAGAGTAGAGTACAGTAGAGTACAGTACAGTACAGTAGAGTAGAGTAGAGTAGAGTAGAGTAGAGTAGAGTAGAGTACGGTAGAGTAGAGTAGAGTACAGTAGAGTACGGTAGAGTAGAGTACGGTAGAATAGAGTAGAGTGGAATAGAGTAGAGTAGAATACAGTAGAGTAGAGTACGGTAGAATAGAGTAGAGTGGAATAGAGTAGAGTAGAATAGAATAGAGTAGAGTACGGTAGAATAGAGTAGAGTGGAATAGAGTAGAGTAGAATAGAATAGAGTAGAGTACGTTAGAATAGAGTAGAGTGGAATAGAGTAGAGTAGAACAGAATAGAGTAGAGTAGAGTACGTTCAACATGACAGTCTGGTAATCTGAGCAAACAGTTTGCAAAAGCAAACAGAACAGAACAGAATAGTAAACAGAGCCAGCAATGTAATTGGTCGACCACAGGCAGTCTGTTCCACAAGGCAAACAAAAAGAAAGTCCTGACTGGCGGTGACCTCTCCCACCCTCTACACACCTTCATGTTGGAGAGGCTTCCCTCTGGCCGGCCCTTCATAATGCCATGGCCAATCCCAGGCTGTCGTTGGAGACCCCCCCCCCCCCCCTCTACACACCTTCATGTTGGAGAGGCTTCCCTCTGGCCGGCCCTTCATAATGCCATGGCCAAGCCCAGGCTGTCGTTGGAGACCCCCCCCCCCCTCTACACACCTTCATGTTGGAGAGGCTTCCCTCTGGCCGGCCCTTCATAATGCCATGGCCAATCCCAGGCTGTCGTTGGAGACCCCCCCCCCCCTCTACACACCTTCATGTTGGAGAGGCTTCCCTCTGGCCGGCCCTTCATAATGCCATGGCCAATCCCAGGCTGTCGTTGGAGACCCCCCCCCCCCTCTACACACCTTCATGTTCGAGAGGATTCCCTCATTTTTCAGTAGACATTTTGTTTCTAAGTAGTCTTCGTGCAGAGTGTTTGTTAAACTTTGAAAAACATGTTTTTGGTTTGGCAGACATTTTATGTTTATGTCTCCTGTAACCTGTCCTTACTAGGATTGTTGTATAATTATAACCTGTCCTTACTAGGATTGTTGTATAATTATAACCTGTCCTTACTAGGATTGTTGTATAATTATAACCTGTCCTCACTAGGATTGTTGTATATGTCTCCTGTAACCTGTCCTTACTAGGATTGTTGTATAATTATAACCTGTCCTTACTAGGATTGTTGTATGTTTATAACCTGTCCTTACTAGGATTGTTGTATATTTATAACCTGTCCTTACTAGGATTGTTGTATATTTATAACCTGTCCTTACTAGGATTGTTGTATAATTATAACCTGTCCTTACTAGGATTGTTGTATATTTATAACCTGTCCTTACTAGGATTGTTGTATAATTATAACCTGTCCTTACTAGGATTGTTGTATAATTATAACCTGTCCTTACTAGGATTGTTGTATATTTATAACCTGTCCTTACTAGGATTGTTGTATAATTATAACCTGTCCTTACTAGGATTGTTGTATATTAATAACCTTTCCTTACTAGGATTGTTTTAGTACTGGAGCAGCGTTGTTACATGGTTGTGTGTCTGTTGACAGTTGGCCTTAGAAAAGAGTCAAATCAACATTAACTCGAGAGCATCATCAGAGCAGAATTAGTCCCTCCTCCCTGTTTACAGGGTCAACAATGCACCTGTTTAGAGACAGTCAGTCAGGCAGCACAATGGTTCTCCTCTTCCTCTCTGTAACTCTCTCAATTCAATTCACCTGTTTAGAGACAGTCAGTCAGGCAGCACAATATGGTTCTCCTCTTCCTCCTCTTCCTCTCTGTACCTCTCTCAATTCAATTCAATTTAAGGGCTTTATTGTTATGGGAAACATATGTTAATGTAACAGATGTATAATGTACTCTCCATGCGTTGTGTTTTCACAGAATAAATCACTTCGGCCAGTGGTCCCAGTTGAGCATCATTTATTTCTGCTGTTGTTAAATGGGAAACAGCACGTTAGTTGTGCAGGACTTAACAGTGTTGATGGCTGTCGATGGCAAAATCTGTAGCATGAAGACAACTGTGTTAGCCGTGGGCTTATGTGACCATGACATCGGTGTATGCTAGCTAACACAATTATTTACAGCAATCATATGCCAAAGCACATCCCAGAAAGCCCTTCAATCCCTAACAGGTACCATATACCCACACATGTATAAAATCAGTAACGTACAGCAAACTTGTACACATTGTAAAATAGAAAATAGAAAACAGTATTCAGAACTTTACCTACCCCTTGCATCACATTTTCATACTGGGAAGACCTGACGTTCGCGATCTCCCCCTATCTGCAAGCGGGGCCAATCACAACACCACTTATTGTCATCAGAGTTGAACTAATCAATAAGAATGCTTGAACATCAAATACACATTTCTTTAGAGGCAAGTGGAAACATAACCAACCCTGTTACATGTACATTTTGCCAAAGCAAGTAAAGTAGATAATATACAACAGTGAAATAAACAATACAAATTAACAGTAAACATTACACATACAGAAGTTCCAAAAGAATAAAGACATTTTAAATGTCATATTATATATATACAGTGTTGTAACAATGTACAAATAGTTAAAGTACAAAAAAAGGAAAATAAATAAACATAAATATGGGTTGTATTTACAATGGTGTTTGTTCTTCACTGGTTGCCCTTTTCTTGTGGCAACAGGTCACACATCTTGCTGCTGTGAACCCCCCCCCCTCCCCCAACTCTCTCTGTTTACATTGCCAAAGCAATAGATAATAAACAGAGGTGAAGTAAACCATAAAAAATGTACAGTAAACATGTCATATAATGGCTATGTACAGTGTTGTAATCACTCTCAATTGAAAGGGCTTCATTGGCATGGGAAAGACCCAACCAAACCACGAGAAAATAGAAAGAGAATTACATGACAAAGAATTTGGAAAGAATTTACAAAAAAACAGAGCAAACTAGAATGCAATCTGGCCCTAAACAGAGAGTACAGTCTCTCTCTCTCTCTCTCTCTCTCTCTCTCTCTCTCTCTCTCTCTCTCTCTCTCTCTCTCTCTCTCTCTCTCTCTCTCTCTCTCTCTCTCTCTCTGCCACTCCCTTCACTTCGGAGGCAGGCTAGCCCAGCGCTAAGTCCCGCCCCAGAGCAGGCCAGTCGGAGTTGGACCGGAGATAGACTGTCTTCGACCAGTCGTTACTAGACGCATCTGGACCGGAGCCGCACCACAGCAGCTAACCCGCACCTCCATTTAACACGGACACTTTTTACAGAATTTATTATTTATCTATTTTTCAACCTGTCGTTCAGGTGGATTCTGGATAGTCTGACCGGTCGAGGCTGCCTCCCCTCACCCGTTCTACCGTGTACAAGGAACTCAGGTAAGCCGAAACCTCCCGCTAGTATGCAGCAGCAACAGGTGTACGTGTGTGAGTATCTGTATGCGCGCCCGCGGGTGCGTGTGTGCTTGTGTGTGGTTTCGAAATATACAGATGCAACATACCCTACAGATAACCTCGTATCTATGACCGAATAGCAGGCAAGTTGTAGCGTCTATTAGACGCGGTTGAGAGAGAAAAAGTTGAGAGAGAGAGAGAGAGAGAGAGTGTCGTAACCTCAGCAGGTGTATCTCGCCGTCACAGAGTCAGTGTTTTTCCGCTGGTCACAGACCGGGGTACAGCCTGTAATCGAACCAGGGTGTCTCTAGTGACGCCTCAAGCACTGAGATGCAGTACTGTACACCGCTGGGAGCCCTCGATCGCTCACAATGCCTCACTCTTTGTGTAGCTCTCTCGCTGCATCTCTCCATACCTCCATTCACTCCCTTCTGTCTCTGTGCACACAGAGCATGACTATATACAACTGAGACTAATAGAAAACGGGCCATTTCCCTCTAGTTAATACCCAGATACCGTCACCTGACAAACTCAAACATTGACCCAGAGAGAGCAGAGCACACAGCATTATGAAGACTCTACATGAGTACACACTGAGTAGCATTATGAAGACTCTACATAAGGACACACTGAGCAGCATTATGAAGACTCTACATAAGGACACACTGAGTGCCATTGTGTCCTCAATGGCACCCTATTCCCCTTTATAGTGCACTATTTATGACAATAGGTTGTATAGGGATTTGGGTGCTGTTTAGTACACACCCTGAATGTCACATGACCTTGTGACCAGGATGTTGTCCCAGGAACTACCTTAGTTAATGTTGATCCATAATGTCAGTAGTCTGTTCTACCTTAGTTAATGTTGATAATGTCAGTAGTCTGTTCTACCTTAGTTAATGTTGATCAGTCAGTAGTCTGTTCTACCTTAGTTAATGTTGATCAGTCAGTAGTCTGTTCTACCTTAGTTAATGTTGATCCATAATGTCAGTAGTCTGTTCTACCTTAGTTAATGTTGGTCCATAATGTCAGTAGTCTGTTCTACCTTAGTTAATGTTGATCCATAATGTCAGTAGTCTGTTCTACCTTAGTTAATGTTGGTCCATAATGTCAGTAGTCTGTTCTACCTTAGTTAATGTTGGTCCGTAATGCCAGTAGTCTGTTCTACCTTAGTTAATGTTGGTCCATAATGTCAGTAGTCTGTTCTACCTTAGTTAATGTTGGTCCATAATGTCAGTAGTCTGTTCTACCTTAGTTAATGTTGATCAGTCAGTAGTCTGTTCTACCTTAGTTAATGTTGATCAGTCAGTAGTCTGTTCTACCTTAGTTAATGTTGATCCATAATGTCAGTAGTCTGTTCTACCTTAGTTAATGTTGGTCCGTAATGCCAGTAGTCTGTTCTACCTTAGTTAATGTTGGTCCATAATGTCAGTAGTCTGTTCTACCTTAGTTAATGTTGGTCCATAATGTCAGTAGTCTGTTCTACCTTAGTTAATGTTGATCCATAATGTCATTAGTCTGTTCTACCTTAGTTAATGTTGGTCCATAATGTCAGTAGTCTGTTCTACCTTAGTTAATGTTGGTCCATAATGTCAGTAGTCTGTTCTACCTTAGTTAATGTTGGTCCATAATGTCAGTAGTCTGTTCTACCTTAGTTAATGTTGGTCCATAATGTCAGTAGTCTGTTCTACCTTAGTTAATGTTGATCCATAATGTCAGTAGTCTGTTCTACCTTAGTTAATGTTGGTCCATAATGTCAGTAGTCTGTTCTACCTTAGTTAATGTTGGTCCATAATGTCAGTAGTCTGTTCTACCTTAGTTAATGTTGATCCATAATG
The DNA here is from genome assembly GCF_045679555.1 of Salvelinus alpinus. Classification (NCBI taxonomy): domain Eukaryota; kingdom Metazoa; phylum Chordata; class Actinopteri; order Salmoniformes; family Salmonidae; genus Salvelinus; species Salvelinus alpinus. Next base: position 97,208,245 of record NC_092091.1, read on the forward strand.
TCAGTAGTCTGTTCTACCTTAGTTAATGTTGATCCATAATGTCAGTAGTCTGTTCTACCTTAGTTAATGTTGGTCCATAATGTCAGTAGTCTGTTCTACCTTAGTTAATGTTGGTCCATAATGTCAGTAGTCTGTTCTACCTTAGTTAATGTTGATCCATAATGTCAGTAGTCTGTTCTACCTTAGTTAATGTTGGTCCATAATGTCAGTAGTCTGTTCTACCTTAGTTAATGTTGGTCCATAATGTCAGTAGTCTGTTCTACCTTAGTTAATGTTGGTCCATAATGTCAGTAGTCTGTTCTACCTTAGTTAATGTTGGTCCATAATGTCAGTAGTCTGTTCTACCTTAGTTAATGTTGATCAGTCAGTAGTCTGTTCTACCTTAGTTAATGTTGATCCATAATGTCAGTAGTCTGTTCTACCTTAGTTAATGTTGATCAGTCAGTAGTCTGTTCTACCTTAGTTAATGTTGATCCATAATGTCAGTAGTCTGTTCTACCTTAGTTAATGTTGATCAGTCAGTAGTCTGTTCTACCTTAGTTAATGTTGATCCATAATGTCAGTAGTCTGTTCTACCTTAGTTAATGTTGGTCCGTAATGCCAGTAGTCTGTTCTACCTTAGTTAATGTTGGTCCATAATGTCAGTAGTCTGTTCTACCTTAGTTAATGTTGGTCCATAATGTCAGTAGTCTGTTCTACCTTAGTTAATGTTGGTCCATAATGTCAGTAGTCTGTTCTACCTTAGTTAATGTTGGTCCATAATGTCAGTAGTCTGTTCTACCTTAGTTAATGTTGGTCTGTAATGTCAGTAGTCTGTTTTACCTTAGTTAATGTTGATCCGTAATGTCAGTAGTCTGTTCTACCTTAGTTAATGTTGGTCCATAATGTCAGTAGTCTGTTCTACCTTAGTTAATGTTGGTCCATAATGTCAGTAGTCTGTTCTACCTTAGTTAATGTTGGTCAGTCAGTAGTCTGTTCTACCTTAGTTAATGTTGGTCCATAATGTCAGTAGTCTGTTCTACCTTAGTTAATGTTGATCAGTCAGTAGTCTGTTCTACCTTAGTTAATGTTGATCCATAATGTCAGTAGTCTGTTCTACCTTAGTTAATGTTGATCAGTCAGTAGTCTGTTCTACCTTAGTTAATGTTGATCCATAATGTCAGTAGTCTGTTCTACCTTAGTTAATGTTGATCCATAATGTCAGTAGTCTGTTCTACCTTAGTTAATGTTGATCAGTCAGTAGTCTGTTCTACCTTAGTTAATGTTGATCCATAATGTCAGTAGTCTGTTCTACCTTAGTTAATGTTGATCAGTCAGTAGTCTGTTCTACCTTAGTTAATGTTGATCAGTCAGTAGTCTGTTCTACCTTAGTTAATGTTGATCCATAATGTCAGTAGTCTGTTCTACCTTAGTTAATGTTGATCCATAATGTCAGTAGTCTGTTCTACCTTAGTTAATGTTGATCCATAATGTCAGTAGTCTGTTCTACCTTAGTTAATGTTGATCCATAATGTCAGTAGTCTGTTCTACCTTAGTTAATGTTGATCCATAATGTCAGTAGTCTGTTCTACCTTAGTTAATGTTGATCCATAATGTCAGTAGTCTGTTCTACCTTAGTTAATGTTGGTCCATAATGTCAGTAGTCTGTTCTACCTTAGTTAATGTTGGTCCATAATGTCAGTAGTCTGTTCTACCTTAGTTAATGTTGATCCATAATGTCAGTAGTCTGTTCTACCTTAGTTAATGTTGATCCATAATGTCAGTAGTCTGTTCTACCTTAGTTAATGTTGATCCATAATGCCAGTAGTCTGTTCTACCTTAGTTAATGTTGGTCCATAATGTCAGTAGTCTGTTCTATCTTAGTTAATGTTGATCAGTCAGTAGTCTGTTCTACCTTAGTTAATGTTGATCCATAATGTCAGTAGTCTGTTCTACCTTAGTTAATGTTGGTCTGTAATGTCAGTAGTCTGTTCTACCTTAGTTAATGTTGGTCCATAATGTCAGTAGTCTGTTCTACCTTAGTTAATGTTGGTCCATAATGTCAGTAGTCTGTTCTACCTTAGTTAATGTTGATCCATAATGTCAGTAGTCTGTTCTACCTTAGTTAATGTTGGTCCGTAATGTCAGTAGTCTGTTCTATCTTAGTTAATGTTGATCAGTCAGTAGTCTGTTCTACCTTAGTTAATGTTGGTCCATAATGTCAGTAGTCTGTTCTACCTTAGTTAATGTTGGTCCGTAATGTCAGTAGTCTGTTCTACCTTAGTTAATGTTGGTCCATAATGTCAGTAGTCTGTTCTACCTTAGTTAATGTTGGTCCATAATGTCAGTAGTCTGTTCTACCTTAGTTAATGTTGATCCATAATGTCAGTAGTCTGTTCTACCTTAGTTAATGTTGATCCATAATGTCAGTAGTCTGTTCTACCTTAGTTAATGTTGGTCCATAATGTCAGTAGTCTGTTCTACCTTAGTTAATGTTGATCCATAATGTCAGTAGTCTGTTCTACCTTAGTTAATGTTGGTCCATAATGTGAGTAGTCTGTTCTACCTTAGTTAATGTTGATCCATAATGTCAGTAGTCTGTTCTACCTTAGTTAATGTTGATCCATAATGTCAGTAGTCTGTTCTACCTTAGTTAATGTTGGTCCATAATGTCAGTAGTCTGTTCTACCTTAGTTAATGTTGATCCATAATGTCAGTAGTCTGTTCTACCTTAGTTAATGTTGGTCCATAATGTCAGTAGTCTGTTCTACCTTAGTTAATGTTGGTCCATAATGTCAGTAGTCTGTTCTACCTTAGTTAATGTTGGTCCATAATGTCAGTAGTCTGTTCTACCTTAGTTAATGTTGATCCATAATGTCAGTAGTCTGTTCTACCTTAGTTAATGTTGGTCCATAATGTCAGTAGTCTGTTCTACCTTAGTTAATGTTGGTCCATAATGTCAGTAATCTGTTCTACCTTAGTTAATGTTGATCCATAATGTCAGTAGTCTGTTCTACCTTAGTTAATGTTGGTCCATAATGTCAGTAGTCTGTTCTACCTTAGTTAATGTTGGTCCATAATGTCAGTAGTCTGTTCTACCTTAGTTAATGTTGGTCCATAATGTCAGTAGTCTGTTCTACCTTAGTTAATGTTGGTCCATAATGTCAGTAGTCTGTTCTACCTTAGTTAATGTTGGTCCATAATGTCAGTAGTCTGTTCTACCTTAGTTAATGTTGATCCATAATGTCAGTAGTCTGTTCTACCTTAGTTAATGTTGATCCGTAATGTCAGTAGTCTGTTCTACCTTAGTTAATGTTTGTCCATAATGTCAGTAGTCTGTTCTACCTTAGTTAATGTTGATCCATAATGTCAGTAGTCTGTTCTACCTTAGTTAATGTTGATCCATAATGTCAGTAGTCTGTTCTACCTTAGTTAATGTTGGTCAGTCAGTAGTCTGTTCTACCTTAGTTAATGTTGATCCATAATGTCAGTAGTCTGTTCTACCTTAGTTAATGTTGATCCATAATGTCAGTAGTCTGTTCTACCTTAGTTAATGTTGATCCATAATGTCAGTAGTCTGTTCTACCTTAGTTAATGTTGATCCATAATGTCAGTAGTCTGTTCTACCTTAGTTAATGTTGGTCAGTCAGTAGTCTGTTCTACCTTAGTTAATGTTGGTCCATAATGTCAGTAGTCTGTTCTACCTTAGTTAATCTTGATCCGTAATGTCAGTAGTCTGTTCTACCTTAGTTAATGTTGATCAGTCAGTAGTCTGTTCTACCTTAGTTAATGTTGGTCCATAATGTCAGTAGTCTGTTCTACCTTAGTTAATGTTGGTCCATAATGTCAGTAGTCTGTTCTACCTTAGTTAATGTTGGTCCATAATGTCAGTAGTGTGTTCTACCTTAGTTAATGTTGGTCCGTAATGTCAGTAGTGTGTTCTACCTTAGTTAATGTTGGTCCATAATGTCAGTAGTCTGTTCTACCTTAGTTAATGTTGGTCCATAATGTCAGTAGTCTGTTCTACCTTAGTTAATGTTGGTCCGTAATGTCAGTAGTCTGTTCTACCTTAGTTAATGTTGGTCCATAATGTCAGTAGTCTGTTCTACCTTAGTTAATGTTGGTCTGTAATGTCAGTAGTCTGTTCTACCTTAGTTAATGTTGATCCATAATGTCAGTAGTCTGTTCTACCTTAGTTAATGTTGGTCCATAATGTCAGTAGTCTGTTCTACCTTAGTTAATGTTGGTCCATAATGTCAGTAGTCTGTTCTACCTTAGTTAATGTTGGTCCATAATGTCAGTAGTCTGTTCTACCTTAGTTAATGTTGGTCCATAATGTCAGTAGTCTGTTCTACCTTAGTTAATGTTGGTCCATAATGTCAGTAGTCTGTTCTACCTTAGTTAATGTTGGTCCATAATGTCAGTAGTCTGTTCTACCTTAGTTAATGTTGATCAGTCAGTAGTCTGTTCTACCTTAGTTAATGTTGATCCATAATGTCAGTAGTCTGTTCTACCTTAGTTAATGTTGATCAGTCAGTAGTCTGTTCTACCTTAGTTAATGTTGGTCCATAATGTCAGTAGTCTGTTCTACCTTAGTTAATGTTGATCCATAATGTCAGTAGTCTGTTCTACCTTAGTTAATGTTGATCCATAATGTCAGTAGTCTGTTCTATCTTAGTTAATGTTGATCCATAATGTCAGTAGTCTGTTCTACCTTAGTTAATGTTGATCAGTCAGTAGTCTGTTCTACCTTAGTTAATGTTGGTCCATAATGTCAGTAGTCTGTTCTACCTTAGTTAATGTTGGTCCATAATGTCAGTAGTCTGTTCTACCTTAGTTAATGTTGGTCCATAATGTCAGTAGTCTGTTCTACCTTAGTTAATGTTGGTCTGTAATGTCAGTAGTCTGTTCTACCTTAGTTAATGTTGGTCTGTAATGTCAGTAGTCTGTTTTACCTTAGTTAATGTTGATCCGTAATGTCAGTAGTCTGTTCTACCTTAGTTAATGTTGGTCCATAATGTCAGTAGTCTGTTCTACCTTAGTTAATGTTGATCCATAATGTCAGTAGTCTGTTCTACCTTAGTTAATGTTGATCCATAATGTCAGTAGTCTGTTCTACCTTAGTTAATGTTGATCCATAATGCCAGTAGTCTGTTCTACCTTAGTTAATGTTGGTCCATAATGTCAGTAGTCTGTTCTATCTTAGTTAATGTTGATCAGTCAGTAGTCTGTTCTACCTTAGTTAATGTTGATCCATAATGTCAGTAGTCTGTTCTACCTTAGTTAATGTTGGTCTGTAATGTCAGTAGTCTGTTCTACCTTAGTTAATGTTGGTCCATAATGTCAGTAGTCTGTTCTACCTTAGTTAATGTTGGTCCATAATGTCAGTAGTCTGTTCTACCTTAGTTAATGTTGATCCATAATGTCAGTAGTCTGTTCTACCTTAGTTAATGTTGGTCCGTAATGTCAGTAGTCTGTTCTATCTTAGTTAATGTTGATCAGTCAGTAGTCTGTTCTACCTTAGTTAATGTTGGTCCATAATGTCAGTAGTCTGTTCTACCTTAGTTAATGTTGGTCCGTAATGTCAGTAGTCTGTTCTACCTTAGTTAATGTTGGTCCATAATGTCAGTAGTCTGTTCTACCTTAGTTAATGTTGGTCCATAATGTCAGTAGTCTGTTCTACCTTAGTTAATGTTGGTCCATAATGTCAGTAGTCTGTTCTACCTTAGTTAATGTTGATCCATAATGTCAGTAGTCTGTTCTACCTTAGTTAATGTTGGTCCATAATGTCAGTAGTCTGTTCTACCTTAGTTAATGTTGATCCATAATGTCAGTAGTCTGTTCTACCTTAGTTAATGTTGATCCATAATGTCAGTAGTCTGTTCTACCTTAGTTAATGTTGATCCATAATGTCAGTAGTCTGTTCTACCTTAGTTAATGTTGGTCCATAATGTCAGTAGTCTGTTCTACCTTAGTTAATGTTGGTCCATAATGTCAGTAGTCTGTTCTACCTTAGTTAATGTTGGTCCATAATGTCAGTAGTCTGTTCTACCTTAGTTAATGTTGGTCCATAATGTCAGTAATCTGTTCTACCTTAGTTAATGTTGATCCATAATGTCAGTAGTCTGTTCTACCTTAGTTAATGTTGGTCCATAATGTCAGTAGTCTGTTCTACCTTAGTTAATGTTGGTCCATAATGTCAGTAGTCTGTTCTACCTTAGTTAATGTTGGTCCATAATGTCAGTAATCTGTTCTACCTTAGTTAATGTTGATCCATAATGTCAGTAGTCTGTTCTACCTTAGTTAATGTTGGTCCATAATGTCAGTAGTCTGTTCTACCTTAGTTAATGTTGGTCCATAATGTCAGTAGTCTGTTCTACCTTAGTTAATGTTGGTCCATAATGTCAGTAGTCTGTTCTACCTTAGTTAATGTTGGTCCATAATGTCAGTAGTCTGTTCTACCTTAGTTAATGTTGGTCCATAATGTCAGTAGTCTGTTCTACCTTAGTTAATGTTGGTCCATAATGTCAGTAGTCTGTTCTACCTTAGTTAATGTTGATCCATAATGTCAGTAGTCTGTTCTACCTTAGTTAATGTTGATCCATAATGTCAGTAGTCTGTTCTACCTTAGTTAATGTTGGTCAGTCAGTAGTCTGTTCTACCTTAGTTAATGTTGGTCCATAATGTCAGTAGTCTGTTCTACCTTAGTTAATCTTGATCCGTAATGTCAGTAGTCTGTTCTACCTTAGTTAATGTTGATCAGTCAGTAGTCTGTTCTACCTTAGTTAATGTTGGTCCATAATGTCAGTAGTCTGTTCTACCTTAGTTAATGTTGGTCCATAATGTCAGTAGTGTGTTCTACCTTAGTTAATGTTGGTCCGTAATGTCAGTAGTGTGTTCTACCTTAGTTAATGTTGGTCCATAATGTCAGTAGTCTGTTCTACCTTAGTTAATGTTGATCCATAATGTCAGTAGTCTGTTCTACCTTAGTTAATGTTGGTCCATAATGTCAGTAGTCTGTTCTACCTTAGTTAATGTTGATCCATAATGTCAGTAGTCTGTTCTACCTTAGTTAATGTTGGTCTGTAATGTCAGTAGTGTGTTCTACCTTAGTTAATGTTGGTCCATAATGTCAGTAGTCTGTTCTACCTTAGTTAATGTTGATCCATAATGTCAGTAGTCTGTTCTACCTTAGTTAATGTTGGTCCATAATGTCAGTAGTCTGTTCTACCTTAGTTAATGTTGATCCATAATGTCAGTAGTCTGTTCTACCTTAGTTAATGTTGGTCAGTCAGTAGTCTGTTCTACCTTAGTTAATGTTGGTCCATAATGTCAGTAGTCTGTTCTACCTTAGTTAATCTTGATCCGTAATGTCAGTAGTCTGTTCTACCTTAGTTAATGTTGATCAGTCAGTAGTCTGTTCTACCTTAGTTAATGTTGGTCCATAATGTCAGTAGTCTGTTCTACCTTAGTTAATGTTGGTCCATAATGTCAGTAGTCTGTTCTACCTTAGTTAATGTTGGTCCATAATGTCAGTAGTGTGTTCTACCTTAGTTAATGTTGGTCCGTAATGTCAGTAGTGTGTTCTACCTTAGTTAATGTTGGTCCATAATGTCAGTAGTCTGTTCTACCTTAGTTAATGTTGGTCCATAATGTCAGTAGTCTGTTCTACCTTAGTTAATGTTGGTCCGTAATGTCAGTAGTCTGTTCTACCTTAGTTAATGTTGGTCCATAATGTCAGTAGTCTGTTCTACCTTAGTTAATGTTGGTCTGTAATGTCAGTAGTCTGTTCTACCTTAGTTAATGTTGATCCATAATGTCAGTAGTCTGTTCTACCTTAGTTAATGTTGGTCCATAATGTCAGTAGTCTGTTCTACCTTAGTTAATGTTGGTCCATAATGTCAGTAGTCTGTTCTACCTTAGTTAATGTTGGTCCATAATGTCAGTAGTCTGTTCTACCTTAGTTAATGTTGGTCCATAATGTCAGTAGTCTGTTCTACCTTAGTTAATGTTGGTCCGTAATGTCAGTAGTCTGTTCTACCTTAGTTAATGTTGATCAGTCAGTAGTCTGTTCTACCTTAGTTAATGTTGATCCATAATGTCAGTAGTCTGTTCTACCTTAGTTAATGTTGATCAGTCAGTAGTCTGTTCTACCTTAGTTAATGTTGGTCCATAATGTCAGTAGTCTGTTCTACCTTAGTTAATGTTGATCCATAATGTCAGTAGTCTGTTCTACCTTAGTTAATGTTGATCCATAATGTCAGTAGTCTGTTCTATCTTAGTTAATGTTGATCCATAATGTCAGTAGTCTGTTCTACCTTAGTTAATGTTGATCAGTCAGTAGTCTGTTCTACCTTAGTTAATGTTGGTCCATAATGTCAGTAGTCTGTTCTACCTTAGTTAATGTTGGTCCATAATGTCAGTAGTCTGTTCTACCTTAGTTAATGTTGGTCCATAATGTCAGTAGTCTGTTCTACCTTAGTTAATGTTGGTCTGTAATGTCAGTAGTCTGTTCTACCTTAGTTAATGTTGGTCTGTAATGTCAGTAGTCTGTTTTACCTTAGTTAATGTTGATCCGTAATGTCAGTAGTCTGTTCTACCTTAGTTAATGTTGGTCCATAATGTCAGTAGTCTGTTCTACCTTAGTTAATGTTGATCCATAATGTCAGTAGTCTGTTCTACCTTAGTTAATGTTGATCCATAATGTCAGTAGTCTGTTCTACCTTAGTTAATGTTGATCCATAATGCCAGTAGTCTGTTCTACCTTAGTTAATGTTGGTCCATAATGTCAGTAGTCTGTTCTATCTTAGTTAATGTTGATCAGTCAGTAGTCTGTTCTACCTTAGTTAATGTTGATCCATAATGTCAGTAGTCTGTTCTACCTTAGTTAATGTTGGTCTGTAATGTCAGTAGTCTGTTCTACCTTAGTTAATGTTGGTCCATAATGTCAGTAGTCTGTTCTACCTTAGTTAATGTTGGTCCATAATGTCAGTAGTCTGTTCTACCTTAGTTAATGTTGATCCATAATGTCAGTAGTCTGTTCTACCTTAGTTAATGTTGGTCCGTAATGTCAGTAGTCTGTTCTATCTTAGTTAATGTTGATCAGTCAGTAGTCTGTTCTACCTTAGTTAATGTTGGTCCATAATGTCAGTAGTCTGTTCTACCTTAGTTAATGTTGGTCCGTAATGTCAGTAGTCTGTTCTACCTTAGTTAATGTTGGTCCATAATGTCAGTAGTCTGTTCTACCTTAGTTAATGTTGGTCCATAATGTCAGTAGTCTGTTCTACCTTAGTTAATGTTGGTCCATAATGTCAGTAGTCTGTTCTACCTTAGTTAATGTTGATCCATAATGTCAGTAGTCTGTTCTACCTTAGTTAATGTTGGTCCATAATGTCAGTAGTCTGTTCTACCTTAGTTAATGTTGATCCATAATGTCAGTAGTCTGTTCTACCTTAGTTAATGTTGATCCATAATGTCAGTAGTCTGTTCTACCTTAGTTAATGTTGATCCATAATGTCAGTAGTCTGTTCTACCTTAGTTAATGTTGGTCCATAATGTCAGTAGTCTGTTCTACCTTAGTTAATGTTGGTCCATAATGTCAGTAGTCTGTTCTACCTTAGTTAATGTTGGTCCATAATGTCAGTAGTCTGTTCTACCTTAGTTAATGTTGGTCCATAATGTCAGTAATCTGTTCTACCTTAGTTAATGTTGATCCATAATGTCAGTAGTCTGTTCTACCTTAGTTAATGTTGGTCCATAATGTCAGTAGTCTGTTCTACCTTAGTTAATGTTGGTCCATAATGTCAGTAGTCTGTTCTACCTTAGTTAATGTTGGTCCATAATGTCAGTAATCTGTTCTACCTTAGTTAATGTTGATCCATAATGTCAGTAGTCTGTTCTACCTTAGTTAATGTTGGTCCATAATGTCAGTAGTCTGTTCTACCTTAGTTAATGTTGGTCCATAATGTCAGTAGTCTGTTCTACCTTAGTTAATGTTGGTCCATAATGTCAGTAGTCTGTTCTACCTTAGTTAATGTTGGTCCATAATGTCAGTAGTCTGTTCTACCTTAGTTAATGTTGGTCCATAATGTCAGTAGTCTGTTCTACCTTAGTTAATGTTGGTCCATAATGTCAGTAGTCTGTTCTACCTTAGTTAATGTTGATCCATAATGTCAGTAGTCTGTTCTACCTTAGTTAATGTTGATCCATAATGTCAGTAGTCTGTTCTACCTTAGTTAATGTTGGTCAGTCAGTAGTCTGTTCTACCTTAGTTAATGTTGGTCCATAATGTCAGTAGTCTGTTCTACCTTAGTTAATCTTGATCCGTAATGTCAGTAGTCTGTTCTACCTTAGTTAATGTTGATCAGTCAGTAGTCTGTTCTACCTTAGTTAATGTTGGTCCATAATGTCAGTAGTCTGTTCTACCTTAGTTAATGTTGGTCCATAATGTCAGTAGTGTGTTCTACCTTAGTTAATGTTGGTCCGTAATGTCAGTAGTGTGTTCTACCTTAGTTAATGTTGGTCCATAATGTCAGTAGTCTGTTCTACCTTAGTTAATGTTGATCCATAATGTCAGTAGTCTGTTCTACCTTAGTTAATGTTGGTCCATAATGTCAGTAGTCTGTTCTACCTTAGTTAATGTTGATCCATAATGTCAGTAGTCTGTTCTACCTTAGTTAATGTTGGTCTGTAATGTCAGTAGTGTGTTCTACCTTAGTTAATGTTGGTCCATAATGTCAGTAGTCTGTTCTACCTTAGTTAATGTTGATCCATAATGTCAGTAGTCTGTTCTACCTTAGTTAATGTTGGTCCATAATGTCAGTAGTCTGTTCTACCTTAGTTAATGTTGATCCATAATGTCAGTAGTCTGTTCTACCTTAGTTAATGTTGGTCTGTAATGTCAGTAGTCTGTTCTACCTTAGTTAATGTTGATCCATAATGTCAGTAGTCTGTTCTACCTTAGTTAATGTTGGTCCATAATGTCAGTAGTCTGTTCTACCTTAGTTAATGTTGGTCCATAATGTCAGTAGTCTGTTCTACCTTAGTTAATGTTGGTCCATAATGTCAGTAGTCTGTTCTACCTTAGTTAATGTTGGTCCATAATGTCAGTAGTCTGTTCTACCTTAGTTAATGTTGGTCCATAATGTCAGTAGTCTGTTCTACCTTAGTTAATGTTGGTCCATAATGTCAGTAGTCTGTTCTACCTTAGTTAATGTTGATCAGTCAGTAGTCTGTTCTACCTTAGTTAATGTTGATCCATAATGTCAGTAGTCTGTTCTACCTTAGTTAATGTTGATCAGTCAGTAGTCTGTTCTACCTTAGTTAATGTTGGTCCATAATGTCAGTAGTCTGTTCTACCTTAGTTAATGTTGATCCATAATGTCAGTAGTCTGTTCTACCTTAGTTAATGTTGATCCATAATGTCAGTAGTCTGTTCTATCTTAGTTAATGTTGATCCATAATGTCAGTAGTCTGTTCTACCTTAGTTAATGTTGATCAGTCAGTAGTCTGTTCTACCTTAGTTAATGTTGGTCCATAATGTCAGTAGTCTGTTCTACCTTAGTTAATGTTGGTCCATAATGTCAGTAGTCTGTTCTACCTTAGTTAATGTTGGTCCATAATGTCAGTAGTCTGTTCTACCTTAGTTAATGTTGGTCCATAATGTCAGTAGTCTGTTCTACCTTAGTTAATGTTGATCCATAATGTCAGTAGTCTGTTCTACCTTAGTTAATGTTGATCCATAATGTCAGTAGTCTGTTCTACCTTAGTTAATGTTGGTCAGTCAGTAGTCTGTTCTACCTTAGTTAATGTTGGTCCATAATGTCAGTAGTCTGTTCTACCTTAGTTAATCTTGATCCGTAATGTCAGTAGTCTGTTCTACCTTAGTTAATGTTGATCAGTCAGTAGTCTGTTCTACCTTAGTTAATGTTGGTCCATAATGTCAGTAGTCTGTTTTACCTTAGTTAATGTTGATCCGTAATGTCAGTAGTCTGTTCTACCTTAGTTAATGTTGGTCCATAATGTCAGTAGTCTGTTCTACCTTAGTTAATGTTGATCCATAATGTCAGTAGTCTGTTCTACCTTAGTTAATGTTGATCCATAATGTCAGTAGTCTGTTCTACCTTAGTTAATGTTGGTCCATAATGTCAGTAGTCTGTTCTACCTTAGTTAATGTTGATCCATAATGTCAGTAGTCTGTTCTACCTTAGTTAATGTTGGTCCATAATGTCAGTAGTCTGTTCTACCTTAGTTAATGTTGATCCATAATGTCAGTAGTCTGTTCTACCTTAGTTAATGTTGATCCATAATGTCAGTAGTGTGTTCTACCTTAGTTAATGTTGATCCATAATGTCAGTAGTCTGTTTTACCTTAGTTAATGTTGATCCATAATGTCAGTAGTCTGTTTTACCTTAGTTAATGTTGGTCCATAATGTCAGTAGTCTGTTCTACCTTAGTTAATGTTGGTCCATAATGTCAGTAGTCTGTTCTACCTTAGTTAATGTTGGTCCATAATGTCAGTAGTCTGTTCTACCTTAGTTAATGTTGGTCCATAATGTCAGTAGTCTGTTCTACCTTAGTTAATGTTGGTCCATAATGTCAGTAGTCTGTTCTACCTTAGTTAATGTTGATCCATAATGTCAGTAGTCTGTTCTACCTTAGTTAATGTTGGTCCATAATGTCAGTAGTCTGTTCTACCTTAGTTAATGTTGATCAGTCAGTAGTCTGTTCTACCTTAGTTAATGTTGATCAGTCAGTAGTCTGTTCTACCTTAGTTAATGTTGATCCATAATGTCAGTAGTCTGTTCTACCTTAGTTAATGTTGGTCCGTAATGCCAGTAGTCTGTTCTACCTTAGTTAATGTTGGTCCATAATGTCAGTAGTCTGTTCTACCTTAGTTAATGTTGGTCCATAATGTCAGTAGTCTGTTCTACCTTAGTTAATGTTGATCAGTCAGTAGTCTGTTCTACCTTAGTTAATGTTGATCCATAATGTCAGTAGTCTGTTCTACCTTAGTTAATGTTGATCCGTAATGTCAGTAGTCTGTTTTACCTTAGTTAATGTTGGTCCATAATGTCAGTAGTCTGTTCTACCTTAGTTAATGTTGATCCATAATGTCAGTAGTCTGTTCTACCTTAGTTAATGTTGGTCCATAATGTCAGTAGTCTGTTCTACCTTAGTTAATGTTGATCCATAATGTCAGTAGTCTGTTCTACCTTAGTTAATGTTGGTCCATAATGTCAGTAGTCTGTTCTACCTTAGTTAATGTTGATCCATAATGTCAGTAGTCTGTTCTACCTTAGTTAATGTTGATCCGTAATGTCAGTAGTCTGTTTTACCTTAGTTAATGTTGGTCCATAATGTCAGTAGTCTGTTCTACCTTAGTTAATGTTGATCCATAATGTCAGTAGTCTGTTCTACCTTAGTTAATGTTGGTCCATAATGTCAGTAGTCTGTTCTACCTTAGTTAATGTTGGTCCATAATGTCAGTAGTCTGTTCTACCTTAGTTAATGTTGGTCCATAATGTCAGTAGTCTGTTCTACCTTAGTTAATGTTGGTCCATAATGTCAGTAGTCTGTTCTACCTTAGTTAATGTTGGTCAGTCAGTAGTCTGTTCTACCTTAGTTAATGTTGGTCCATAATGTCAGTAGTCTGTTCTACCTTAGTTAATCTTGATCCGTAATGTCAGTAGTCTGTTCTACCTTAGTTAATGTTGATCAGTCAGTAGTCTGTTCTACCTTAGTTAATGTTGGTCCATAATGTCAGTAGTCTGTTCTACCTTAGTTAATGTTGGTCCATAATGTCAGTAGTGTGTTCTACCTTAGTTAATGTTGGTCCGTAATGTCAGTAGTGTGTTCTACCTTAGTTAATGTTGGTCCATAATGTCAGTAGTCTGTTCTACCTTAGTTAATGTTGATCCATAATGTCAGTAGTCTGTTCTACCTTAGTTAATGTTGGTCCATAATGTCAGTAGTCTGTTCTACCTTAGTTAATGTTGATCCATAATGTCAGTAGTCTGTTCTACCTTAGTTAATGTTGGTCTGTAATGTCAGTAGTGTGTTCTACCTTAGTTAATGTTGGTCCATAATGTCAGTAGTCTGTTCTACCTTAGTTAATGTTGATCCATAATGTCAGTAGTCTGTTCTACCTTAGTTAATGTTGGTCCATAATGTCAGTAGTCTGTTCTACCTTAGTTAATGTTGATCCATAATGTCAGTAGTCTGTTCTACCTTAGTTAATGTTGGTCTGTAATGTCAGTAGTCTGTTCTACCTTAGTTAATGTTGATCCATAATGTCAGTAGTCTGTTCTACCTTAGTTAATGTTGGTCCATAATGTCAGTAGTCTGTTCTACCTTAGTTAATGTTGGTCCATAATGTCAGTAGTCTGTTCTACCTTAGTTAATGTTGGTCCATAATGTCAGTAGTCTGTTCTACCTTAGTTAATGTTGGTCCATAATGTCAGTAGTCTGTTCTACCTTAGTTAATGTTGGTCCATAATGTCAGTAGTCTGTTCTACCTTAGTTAATGTTGGTCCATAATGTCAGTAGTCTGTTCTACCTTAGTTAATGTTGGTCAGTCAGTAGTCTGTTCTACCTTAGTTAATGTTGGTCCATAATGTCAGTAGTCTGTTCTACCTTAGTTAATCTTGATCCGTAATGTCAGTAGTCTGTTCTACCTTAGTTAATCTTGATCCGTAATGTCAGTAGTCTGTTCTACCTTAGTTAATGTTGGTCCATAATGTCAGTAGTCTGTTTTACCTTAGTTAATGTTGATCCGTAATGTCAGTAGTCTGTTCTACCTTAGTTAATGTTGGTCCATAATGTCAGTAGTCTGTTCTACCTTAGTTAATGTTGATCCATAATGTCAGTAGTCTGTTCTACCTTAGTTAATGTTGATCCATAATGTCAGTAGTCTGTTCTACCTTAGTTAATGTTGGTCCATAATGTCAGTAGTCTGTTCTACCTTAGTTAATGTTGATCCATAATGTCAGTAGTCTGTTCTACCTTAGTTAATGTTGGTCCATAATGTCAGTAGTCTGTTCTACCTTAGTTAATGTTGATCCATAATGTCAGTAGTCTGTTCTACCTTAGTTAATGTTGATCCATAATGTCAGTAGTGTGTTCTACCTTAGTTAATGTTGATCCATAATGTCAGTAGTCTGTTTTACCTTAGTTAATGTTGATCCATAATGTCAGTAGTCTGTTTTACCTTAGTTAATGTTGGTCCATAATGTCAGTAGTCTGTTCTACCTTAGTTAATGTTGGTCCATAATGTCAGTAGTCTGTTCTACCTTAGTTAATGTTGGTCCATAATGTCAGTAGTCTGTTCTACCTTAGTTAATGTTGGTCCATAATGTCAGTAGTCTGTTCTACCTTAGTTAATGTTGGTCCATAATGTCAGTAGTCTGTTCTACCTTAGTTAATGTTGATCCATAATGTCAGTAGTCTGTTCTACCTTAGTTAATGTTGGTCCATAATGTCAGTAGTCTGTTCTACCTTAGTTAATGTTGATCAGTCAGTAGTCTGTTCTACCTTAGTTAATGTTGATCAGTCAGTAGTCTGTTCTACCTTAGTTAATGTTGATCCATAATGTCAGTAGTCTGTTCTACCTTAGTTAATGTTGGTCCGTAATGCCAGTAGTCTGTTCTACCTTAGTTAATGTTGGTCCATAATGTCAGTAGTCTGTTCTACCTTAGTTAATGTTGGTCCATAATGTCAGTAGTCTGTTCTACCTTAGTTAATGTTGATCAGTCAGTAGTCTGTTCTACCTTAGTTAATGTTGATCCATAATGTCAGTAGTCTGTTCTACCTTAGTTAATGTTGATCCGTAATGTCAGTAGTCTGTTTTACCTTAGTTAATGTTGGTCCATAATGTCAGTAGTCTGTTCTACCTTAGTTAATGTTGATCCATAATGTCAGTAGTCTGTTCTACCTTAGTTAATGTTGGTCCATAATGTCAGTAGTCTGTTCTACCTTAGTTAATGTTGATCCATAATGTCAGTAGTCTGTTCTACCTTAGTTAATGTTGGTCCATAATGTCAGTAGTCTGTTCTACCTTAGTTAATGTTGATCCATAATGTCAGTAGTCTGTTCTACCTTAGTTAATGTTGATCCGTAATGTCAGTAGTCTGTTTTACCTTAGTTAATGTTGGTCCATAATGTCAGTAGTCTGTTCTACCTTAGTTAATGTTGATCCATAATGTCAGTAGTCTGTTCTACCTTAGTTAATGTTGGTCCATAATGTCAGTAGTCTGTTCTACCTTAGTTAATGTTGGTCCATAATGTCAGTAGTCTGTTCTACCTTAGTTAATGTTGGTCCATAATGTCAGTAGTCTGTTCTACCTTAGTTAATGTTGGTCCATAATGTCAGTAGTCTGTTCTACCTTAGTTAATGTTGGTCAGTCAGTAGTCTGTTCTACCTTAGTTAATGTTGGTCCATAATGTCAGTAGTCTGTTCTACCTTAGTTAATCTTGATCCGTAATGTCAGTAGTCTGTTCTACCTTAGTTAATGTTGATCAGTCAGTAGTCTGTTCTACCTTAGTTAATGTTGGTCCATAATGTCAGTAGTCTGTTCTACCTTAGTTAATGTTGGTCCATAATGTCAGTAGTGTGTTCTACCTTAGTTAATGTTGGTCCGTAATGTCAGTAGTGTGTTCTACCTTAGTTAATGTTGGTCCATAATGTCAGTAGTCTGTTCTACCTTAGTTAATGTTGATCCATAATGTCAGTAGTCTGTTCTACCTTAGTTAATGTTGGTCCATAATGTCAGTAGTCTGTTCTACCTTAGTTAATGTTGATCCATAATGTCAGTAGTCTGTTCTACCTTAGTTAATGTTGGTCTGTAATGTCAGTAGTGTGTTCTACCTTAGTTAATGTTGGTCCATAATGTCAGTAGTCTGTTCTACCTTAGTTAATGTTGATCCATAATGTCAGTAGTCTGTTCTACCTTAGTTAATGTTGGTCCATAATGTCAGTAGTCTGTTCTACCTTAGTTAATGTTGATCCATAATGTCAGTAGTCTGTTCTACCTTAGTTAATGTTGGTCTGTAATGTCAGTAGTCTGTTCTACCTTAGTTAATGTTGATCCATAATGTCAGTAGTCTGTTCTACCTTAGTTAATGTTGGTCCATAATGTCAGTAGTCTGTTCTACCTTAGTTAATGTTGGTCCATAATGTCAGTAGTCTGTTCTACCTTAGTTAATGTTGGTCCATAATGTCAGTAGTCTGTTCTACCTTAGTTAATGTTGGTCCATAATGTCAGTAGTCTGTTCTACCTTAGTTAATGTTGGTCCATAATGTCAGTAGTCTGTTCTACCTTAGTTAATGTTGGTCCATAATGTCAGTAGTCTGTTCTACCTTAGTTAATGTTGATCAGTCAGTAGTCTGTTCTACCTTAGTTAATGTTGATCCATAATGTCAGTAGTCTGTTCTACCTTAGTTAATGTTGATCAGTCAGTAGTCTGTTCTACCTTAGTTAATGTTGGTCCATAATGTCAGTAGTCTGTTCTACCTTAGTTAATGTTGATCCATAATGTCAGTAGTCTGTTCTACCTTAGTTAATGTTGATCCATAATGTCAGTAGTCTGTTCTATCTTAGTTAATGTTGATCCATAATGTCAGTAGTCTGTTCTACCTTAGTTAATGTTGATCAGTCAGTAGTCTGTTCTACCTTAGTTAATGTTGGTCCATAATGTCAGTAGTCTGTTCTACCTTAGTTAATGTTGGTCCATAATGTCAGTAGTCTGTTCTACCTTAGTTAATGTTGGTCCATAATGTCAGTAGTCTGTTCTACCTTAGTTAATGTTGGTCCATAATGTCAGTAGTCTGTTCTACCTTAGTTAATGTTGATCCATAATGTCAGTAGTCTGTTCTACCTTAGTTAATGTTGATCCATAATGTCAGTAGTCTGTTCTACCTTAGTTAATGTTGGTCAGTCAGTAGTCTGTTCTACCTTAGTTAATGTTGGTCCATAATGTCAGTAGTCTGTTCTACCTTAGTTAATCTTGATCCGTAATGTCAGTAGTCTGTTCTACCTTAGTTAATGTTGATCAGTCAGTAGTCTGTTCTACCTTAGTTAATGTTGGTCCATAATGTCAGTAGTCTGTTTTACCTTAGTTAATGTTGATCCGTAATGTCAGTAGTCTGTTCTACCTTAGTTAATGTTGGTCCATAATGTCAGTAGTCTGTTCTACCTTAGTTAATGTTGATCCATAATGTCAGTAGTCTGTTCTACCTTAGTTAATGTTGATCCATAATGTCAGTAGTCTGTTCTACCTTAGTTAATGTTGGTCCATAATGTCAGTAGTCTGTTCTACCTTAGTTAATGTTGATCCATAATGTCAGTAGTCTGTTCTACCTTAGTTAATGTTGGTCCATAATGTCAGTAGTCTGTTCTACCTTAGTTAATGTTGATCCATAATGTCAGTAGTCTGTTCTACCTTAGTTAATGTTGATCCATAATGTCAGTAGTGTGTTCTACCTTAGTTAATGTTGATCCATAATGTCAGTAGTCTGTTTTACCTTAGTTAATGTTGATCCATAATGTCAGTAGTCTGTTTTACCTTAGTTAATGTTGGTCCATAATGTCAGTAGTCTGTTCTACCTTAGTTAATGTTGGTCCATAATGTCAGTAGTCTGTTCTACCTTAGTTAATGTTGGTCCATAATGTCAGTAGTCTGTTCTACCTTAGTTAATGTTGGTCCATAATGTCAGTAGTCTGTTCTACCTTAGTTAATGTTGGTCCATAATGTCAGTAGTCTGTTCTACCTTAGTTAATGTTGATCCATAATGTCAGTAGTCTGTTCTACCTTAGTTAATGTTGGTCCATAATGTCAGTAGTCTGTTCTACCTTAGTTAATGTTGATCCATAATGTCAGTAGTCTGTTCTACCTTAGTTAATGTTGATCCATAATGTCAGTAGTCTGTTCTACCTTAGTTAATGTTGATCCATAATGTCAGTAGTCTGTTCTACCTTAGTTAATGTTGATCCGTAATGTCAGTAGTCTGTTCTACCTTAGTTAATGTTGATCCATAATGTCAGTAGTCTGTTCTACCTTAGTTAATGTTGATCCATAATGTCAGTAGTCTGTTCTACCTTAGTTAATGTTGATCCGTAATGTCAGTAGTCTGTTCTACCTTAGTTAATGTTGATCCATAATGTCAGTAGTCTGTTCTACCTTAGTTAATGTTGGTCTGTAATGTCAGTAGTCTGTTCTACCTTAGTTAATGTTGGTCCATAATGTCAGTAGTCTGTTCTACCTTAGTTAATGTTGGTCTGTAATGTCAGTAGTCTGTTCTACCTTAGTTAATGTTGATCCATAATGTCAGTAGTCTGTTCTACCTTAGTTAATGTTGGTCCATAATGTCAGTAGTCTGTTCTACCTTAGTTAATGTTGGTCTGTAATGTCAGTAGTCTGTTCTACCTTAGTTAATGTTGATCCATAATGTCAGTAGTCTGTTCTACCTTAGTTAATGTTGATCCATAATGTCAGTAGTCTGTTCTACCTTAGTTAATGTTGGTCCATAATGTCAGTAGTCTGTTCTACCTTAGTTAATGTTGATCCGTAATGTCAGTAGTCTGTTCTACCTTAGTTAATGTTGATCCATAATGTCAGTAGTCTGTTCTACCTTAGTTAATGTTGATCCATAATGTCAGTAGTCTGTTCTACCTTAGTTAATGTTGATCCATAATGTCAGTAGTCTGTTCTACCTTAGTTAATGTTGGTCCATAATGTCAGTAGTCTGTTCAACCTTAGTTAATGTTGGTCCATAATGTCAGTAGTCTGTTCTACCTTAGTTAATGTTGATCCATAATGTCAGTAGTCTGTTCTACCTTAGTTAATGTTGATCCATAATGTCAGTAGTCTGTTCTACCTTAGTTAATGTTGGTCCATAATGTCAGTAGTCTGTTCTACCTTAGTTAATGTTGATCCATAATGTCAGTAGTCTGTTCTACCTTAGTTAATGTTGGTCCATAATGTCAGTAGTCTGTTTTACCTTAGTTAATGTTGGTCCATAATGTCAGTAGTCTGTTCTACCTTAGTTAATGTTGGTCTGTAATGTCAGTAGTCTGTTCTACCTTAGTTAATGTTGGTCCATAATGTCAGTAGTCTGTTCTACCTTAGTTAATGTTGGTCCATAATGTCAGTAGTCTGTTCTACCTTAGTTAATGTTGATCCATAATGTCAGTAATCTGTTCTACCTTAGTTAATGTTGATCCATAATGTCAGTAGTCTGTTCTACCTTAGTTAATGTTGGTCCGTAATGTCAGTAGTCTGTTCTACCTTAGTTAATGTTGATCCATAATGTCAGTAGTCTGTTCTACCTTAGTTAATGTTGGTCCGTAAT
The DNA here is from genome assembly GCF_045679555.1 of Salvelinus alpinus. Lineage (NCBI taxonomy): Eukaryota > Metazoa > Chordata > Actinopteri > Salmoniformes > Salmonidae > Salvelinus > Salvelinus alpinus. The sequence continues at coordinate 97,228,571 of NC_092091.1, forward strand.
GTCAGTAGTCTGTTCTACCTTAGTTAATGTTGATCCATAATGTCAGTAGTCTGTTCTACCTTAGTTAATGTTCATCCATAATGTCAGTAGTCTGTTCTACCTTAGTTAATGTTGATCCATAATGTCAGTAGTCTGTTCTACCTTAGTTAATGTTGGTCCATAATGTCAGTAGTCTGTTCTACCTTAGTTAATGTTGATCCATAATGTCAGTAGTCTGTTCTACCTTAGTTAATGTTGGTCCATAATGTCAGTAGTCTGTTCTACCTTAGTTAATGTTGGTCCATAATGTCAGTAGTCTGTTCTACCTTAGTTAATGTTGGTCCATAATGTCAGTAGTCTGTTCTACCTTAGTTAATGTTGGTCCATAATGTCAGTAGTCTGTTCTACCTTAGTTAATGTTGATCAGTCAGTAGTCTGTTCTACCTTAGTTAATGTTGATCCATAATGTCAGTAGTCTGTTCTACCTTAGTTAATGTTGATCCATAATGTCAGTAGTCTGTTCTACCTTAGTTAATGTTGGTCTGTAATGTCAGTAGTCTGTTCTACCTTAGTTAATGTTGGTCTGTAATGTCAGTAGTCTGTTCTACCTTAGTTAATGTTGGTCCATAATGTCAGTAGTCTGTTCTACCTTAGTTAATGTTGATCCATTATGTCAGTAGTCTGTTCTACCTTAGTTAATGTTGATCCATAATGTCAGTAGTCTGTTCTACCTTAGTTAATGTTGATCCATAATGTCAGTAGTCTGTTCTACCTTAGTTAATGTTGATCCATAATGCCAGTAGTCTGTTCTACCTTAGTTAATGTTGGTCCATAATGTCAGTAGTCTGTTCTACCTTAGTTAATGTTGATCCATAATGTCAGTAGTCTGTTCTACCTTAGTTAATGTTGATCCATAATGTCAGTAGTCTGTTCTACCTTAGTTAATGTTGGTCAGTCAGTAGTCTGTTCTACCTTAGTTAATGTTGGTCTGTAATGTCAGTAGTCTGTTCTACCTTAGTTAATGTTGGTCTGTAATGTCAGTAGTCTGTTTTACCTTAGTTAATGTTGGTCTGTAATGTCAGTAGTCTGTTCTACCTTAGTTAATGTTGATCCATAATGTCAGTAGTCTGTTCTACCTTAGTTAATGTTGGTCTGTAATGTCAGTAGTCTGTTCTACCTTAGTTAATGTTGGTCCATAATGTCAGTAGTCTGTTCTACCTTAGTTAATGTTGATCCATAATGCCAGTAGTCTGTTCTACCTTAGTTAATGTTGATCCATAATGTCAGTAGTCTGTTCTACCTTAGTTAATGTTGGTCTGTAATGTCAGTAGTCTGTTCTACCTTAGTTAATGTTGGTCCATAATGTCAGTAGTCTGTTCTACCTTAGTTAATGTTGGTCCATAATGTCAGTAGTCTGTTCTACCTTAGTTAATGTTGATCCATAATGTCAGTAGTCTGTTCTACCTTAGTTAATGTTGGTCCGTAATGTCAGTAGTCTGTTCTACCTTAGTTAATGTTGATCAGTCAGTAGTCTGTTCTACCTTAGTTAATGTTGATCCATAATGTCAGTAGTCTGTTCTACCTTAGTTAATGTTGGTCCATAATGTCAGTAGTCTGTTCTACCTTAGTTAATGTTGATCCATAATGTCAGTAGTCTGTTCTACCTTAGTTAATGTTGATCCGTAATGTCAGTAGTCTGTTCTACCTTAGTTAATGTTGATCCATAATGTCAGTAGTCTGTTCTACCTTAGTTAATGTTGGTCCATAATGTCAGTAGTCTGTTCTACCTTAGTTAATGTTGATCCATAATGTCAGTAGTCTGTTCTACCTTAGTTAATGTTGATCCGTAATGTCAGTAGTCTGTTCTACCTTAGTTAATGTTGATCCATAATGTCAGTAGTCTGTTCTACCTTAGTTAATGTTGGTCCATAATGTCAGTAGTCTGTTCTACCTTAGTTAATGTTGGTCCATAATGTCAGTAGTCTGTTCTACCTTAGTTAATGTTGGTCCATAATGTCAGTAGTCTGTTCTACCTTAGTTAATGTTGATCCATAATGTCAGTAGTCTGTTCTACCTTAGTTAATGTTGGTCAGTCAGTAGTCTGTTCTACCTTAGTTAATGTTGGTCCATAATGTCAGTAGTCTGTTCTAGCTTAGTTAATGTTGGTCCATAATGTCAGTAGTCTGTTCTACCTTAGTTAATGTTGGTCCATAATGTCAGTAGTCTGTTCTACCTTAGTTAATGTTGATCCATAATGTCAGTAATCTGTTCTACCTTAGTTAATGTTGGTCCATAATGTCAGTAGTCTGTTCTACCTTAGTTAATGTTGGTCCGTAATGTCAGTAGTCTGTTCTACCTTAGTTAATGTTGATCCATAATGTCAGTAGTCTGTTCTACCTTAGTTAATGTTGGTCCATAATGTCAGTAGTCTGTTCTACCTTAGTTAATGTTGATCCATAATGTCAGTAGTCTGTTCTACCTTAGTTAATGTTGATCAGTCAGTAGTCTGTTCTACCTTAGTTAATGTTGGTCCGTAATGTCAGTAGTCTGTTCTACCTTAGTTAATGTTGATCCATAATGTCAGTAGTCTGTTCTACCTTAGTTAATGTTGATCCATAATGTCAGTAGTCTGTTCTACCTTAGTTAATGTTGGTCCGTAATGTCAGTAGTCTGTTCTACCTTAGTTAATGTTGATCCATAATGTCAGTAGTCTGTTCTACCTTAGTTAATGTTGGTCCATAATGTCAGTAGTCTGTTCTACCTTAGTTAATGTTGGTCCATAATGTCAGTAGTCTGTTCTACCTTAGTTAATGTTGATCCATAATGTCAGTAGTCTGTTCTACCTTAGTTAATGTTGATCCATAATGTCAGTAGTCTGTTCTACCTTAGTTAATGTTGGTCCATAATGTCAGTAGTCTGTTCTACCTTAGTTAATGTTGGTCCGTAATGTCAGTAGTCTGTTCTACCTTAGTTAATGTTGGTCCATAATGTCAGTAGTCTGTTCTACCTTAGTTAATGTTGGTCCATAATGTCAGTAGTCTGTTCTACCTTAGTTAATGTTGATCCATAATGTCAGTAGTCTGTTCTACCTTAGTTAATGTTGGTCTGTAATGTCAGTAATCTGTTCTACCTTAGTTAATGTTGATCCATAATGTCAGTAGTCTGTTCTACCTTAGTTAATGTTGGTCCATAATGTCAGTAGTCTGTTCTACCTTAGTTAATGTTGGTCCATAATGTCAGTAGTCTGTTCTACCTTAGTTAATGTTGGTCCGTAATGTCAGTAGTCTGTTCTACCTTAGTTAATGTTGATCCATAATGTCAGTAGTCTGTTCTACCTTAGTTAATGTTGGTCCATAATGTCAGTAGTCTGTTCTACCTTAGTTAATGTTGGTCCGTAATGTCAGTAGTCTGTTCTACCTTAGTTAATGTTGATCCATAATGTCAGTAGTCTGTTCTACCTTAGTTAATGTTGGTCCGTAATGTCAGTAGTCTGTTCTACCTTAGTTAATGTTGATCCATAATGTCAGTAGTCTGTTCTACCTTAGTTAATGTTGGTCCATAATGTCAGTAGTCTGTTCTACCTTAGTTAATGTTGGTCCGTAATGTCAGTAGTCTGTTCTACCTTAGTTAATGTTGATCCATAATGTCAGTAGTCTGTTCTACCTTAGTTAATGTTGGTCCATAATGTCAGTAGTCTGTTCTACCTTAGTTAATGTTGGTCCATAATGTCAGTAGTCTGTTCTACCTTAGTTAATGTTGATCCATAATGTCAGTAGTCTGTTCTACCTTAGTTAATGTTGGTCTGTAATGTCAGTAGTCTGTTCTACCTTAGTTAATGTTGGTCCATAATGTCAGTAGTCTGTTCTACCTTAGTTAATGTTGGTCCATAATGTCAGTAGTCTGTTCTACCTTAGTTAATGTTGGTCCGTAATGTCAGTAGTCTGTTCTACCTTAGTTAATGTTGATCCATAATGTCAGTAGTCTGTTCTACCTTAGTTAATGTTGATCCATAATGTCAGTAGTCTGTTCTACCTTAGTTAATGTTGGTCCATAATGTCAGTAGTCTGTTCTACCTTAGTTAATGTTGGTCCATAATGTCAGTAGTCTGTTCTACCTTAGTTAATGTTGATCCATAATGTCAGTAGTCTGTTCTACCTTAGTTAATGTTGGTCTGTAATGTCAGTAGTCTGTTCTACCTTAGTTAATGTTGGTCCATAATGTCAGTAGTCTGTTCTACCTTAGTTAATGTTGGTCCATAATGTCAGTAGTCTGTTCTACCTTAGTTAATGTTGGTCCGTAATGTCAGTAGTCTGTTCTACCTTAGTTAATGTTGATCCATAATGTCAGTAGTCTGTTCTACCTTAGTTAATGTTGATCCATAATGTCAGTAGTCTGTTCTACCTTAGTTAATGTTGATCCATAATGTCAGTAGTCTGTTCTACCTTAGTTAATGTTGATCCATAATGTCAGTAGTCTGTTCTACCTTAGTTAATGTTGGTCCATAATGTCAGTAGTCTGTTCTTCCTTAGTTAATGTTGGTCCATAATGTCGGTAGTCTGTTCTACCTTAGTTAATGTTGGTCCATAATGTCAGTAGTCTGTTCTACCTTAGTTAATGTTGGTCCATAATGTCAGTAGTCTGTTCTACCTTAGTTAATGTTGGTCTGTAATGTCAGTAGTCTGTTCTACCTTAGTTAATGTTGGTCTGTAATGTCAGTAGTCTGTTCTACCTTAGTTAATGTTGGTCCGTAATGTCAGTAGTCTGTTCTACCTTAGTTAATGTTGGTCCATAATGTCAGTAGTCTGTTCTACCTTAGTTAATGTTGGTCCATAATGTCAGTAGTCTGTTCTACCTTAGTTAATGTTGGTCCATAATGTCAGTAGTCTGTTCTACCTTAGTTAATGTTGGTCTGTAATGTCAGTAGTCTGTTCTACCTTAGTTAATGTTGGTCTGTAATGTCAGTAGTGTGTTCTACCTTAGTTAATGTTGATCCATAATGCCAGTAGTCTGTTCTACCTTAGTTAATGTTGGTCCATAATGTCAGTAGTCTGTTCTACCTTAGTTAATGTTGGTCTGTAATGTCAGTAGTCTGTTCTACCTTAGTTAATGTTGATCCATAATGTCAGTAGTCTGTTCTACCTTAGTTAATGTTGGTCTGTAATGTCAGTAGTCTGTTCTACCTTAGTTAATGTTGATCCATAATGTCAGTAGTCTGTTCTACCTTAGTTAATGTTGGTCCATAATGTCAGTAGTCTGTTCTACCTTAGTTAATGTTGGTCCATAATGTCAGTAGTCTGTTCTACCTTAGTTAATGTTGGTCCATAATGTCAGTAGTCTGTTCTACCTTAGTTAATGTTGATCCATAATGTCAGTAGTCTGTTCTACCTTAGTTAATGTTGATCCATAATGTCAGTAGTCTGTTCTACCTTAATGTTGATCCATAATGCCAGTAGTCTGTTCTACCTTAGTTAATGTTGGTCCATAATGTCAGTAGTCTGTTCTACCTTAGTTAATGTTGGTCCATAATGTCAGTAGTCTGTTCTACCTTAGTTAATGTTGGTCCATAATGTCAGTAGTCTGTTCTACCTTAGTTAATGTTGATCCATAATGTCAGTAGTCTGTTCTACCTTAGTTAATGTTGGTCCATAATGTCAGTAGTCTGTTCTACCTTAGTTAATGTTGATCCATAATGTCAGTAGTCTGTTCTACCTTAGTTAATGTTGGTCCGTAATGTCAGTAGTCTGTTCTACCTTAGTTAATGTTGATCCATAATGTCAGTAGTCTGTTCTACCTTAGTTAATGTTGATCCATAATGTCAGTAGTCTGTTCTATCTTAGTTAATGTTGGTCTGTAATGTCAGTAGTCTGTTCTACCTTAGTTAATGTTGGTCTGTAATGTCAGTAGTCTGTTCTACCTTAGTTAATGTTGGTCTGTAATGTCAGTAGTCTGTTCTACCTTAGTTAATGTTGGTCCATAATGTCAGTAGTCTGTTCTACCTTAGTTAATGTTGATCCATAATGTCAGTAGTCTGTTCTATCTTAGTTAATGTTGGTCTGTAATGTCAGTAGTCTGTTCTACCTTAGTTAATGTTGGTCTGTAATGTCAGTAGTCTGTTCTACCTTAGTTAATGTTGGTCTGTAATGTCAGTAGTCTGTTCTACCTTAGTTAATGTTGGTCTGTAATGTCAGTAGTCTGTTCTACCTTAGTTAATGTTGGTCCATAATGTCAGTAGTCTGTTCTACCTTAGTTAATGTTGGTCCGTAATGTCAGTAGTCTGTTCTACCTTAGTTAATGTTGATCCATAATGTCAGTAGTCTGTTCTACCTTAGTTAATGTTGGTCCATAATGTCAGTAGTCTGTTCTACCTTAGTTAATGTTGGTCTGTAATGTCAGTAGTCTGTTCTACCTTAGTTAATGTTGATCCATAATGTCAGTAGTCTGTTCTACCTTAGTTAATGTTGATCCATAATGTCCTTTGTCTGTTCTACCTTAGTTAATGTTGATCCATAATGTCAGTAGTTTGTTCTACCTTAGTTAATGTTGGTCCATAATGTTGATATTTCACCTTTTTTCAACCAGGTAACCTAGTTGAGAACAAATTCTCATTTACAACTGCGACCCGGCCAAGATAAAGCAAAGCAGTGCGACACAAACAACAACAGAGTTACACAGGGAATAAACAAACATACTGTCAATAATAAAATATACAAATTATATTATAAGGGAGCTAAGGCAATAAATAGGATTTTGTGGTGAAATCATTTCAATGTAGCAATTAAACGCTGTAGTGATAGATGTGCAGAAGAGTGCAAGTAGAGATGCTGCGGTGCAAAGGAGAAAAATAAATAAATATATAACAGTATGGGGATGTATGGGGGTAGTTGGATGGGCTATGTACTGGTGCAGTGATCTGTGAGCTGCTCTGATAGCTGGTGCTTAAAGTTAGTGAGGGAGATATGAGTCTCCAGCTTCAGTGATTTTTTTCAGTTCGTTCCAGTCATTGGCAGCAGAGAACTGTAAGGAAAGGCGGTCAAATGAGGTGTTGGCTTTGGGGATGACCAGTGAGATATACCTGCTGGAGAACGTGCTACAGGTAGGTGCTGCTATGGTGACCAGTGAGCTGAGATAAGGCGGAGCTTTACCTAGCAAAGACTTATAGATGACCTGGAGCCAGTGGGTTTGGCGACTAATATGAAGCGAGGGCCAGCCAACGAGAGCAGACAGGTCGCAGTGGCGGGTAGTATATGGGGCTTTGGTGACAAAACGGACGGCACTGTGATAGACTGCATCCAATTTGCTGAGTAGCGTGTTGGAGGCTATTTTGTGAATGACATCGCCAAAGTCAAGGATCGGTATGATAGTCAGTTTTATGAGGATATGTTTGGCAGCATGAGTGAAGGAGGCTTTGTTGCGAAATAGGAAGCCGATTCTAGATTTAATTTTGAATTGGAGATGCTTAATGTGAGTCTGGAAGGAGAGTTTACAGTCTAACCAGACACCAAGGTATTTGTAGTTGTCCACATATTCTAAGTCAGAACCGTCCAGAGTAGTGATGCTGGACGTGTGGGCAGCAATCGGTTGAAGAGCATGTATTTAGTTTTACAAGCATTTAAGAGCAGTTGGAGGCCACGGAAGGAGAGTTGTATGGCATTGAAGCTCGTCTGGAGGTTTGTTAACACAGTGTCCAAAGAAGTATACAGAATAGTGTCGCCTGCATAGAGGTGGATCAGAGAATCACCAGCAGCAAGATGTTTACAGAGAAAAGAGTCGGCCCGGAAATTGAACCCTGTGGCACCCCCATAGAGACTGCCAGAGGTCCGGACAACAGGCCCTCCGATTTGACACACTGAACTCTGTCTGAGAAGTAGTTGGTGAACCAGGCGAGGCAGTCATTTGAGAAACCAAGGCTGTTGAGTCTCCCGATAAGAATGTGGTGATTGACAGAGTCGAAAGCCTTGGCCAGGTCGATGAATATAGCTGCACAGTATTGTCTTTTATCGATGGCGGTTATGATATCGTTTAGGACCTTGAGCGTGGCTGAGGTGCACCCATGACCAGCTCTGAAACCAGATTGCATAGCGGAGAAGGTACGGTGGGATTCGAAATGGTCGGTGATCTGTTTGTTATTAACTTGGCTTTCGAATACCTTAGAAAGGCAGGGCAGGATAGATATAGGTCTGTAGCAGTTTGGGTCTAGAGTGTCTCCCCCTTTGAAGAGGGGGATGACCGCGGCAGCTTTCCAATCTTTGGGATCTCAGACGATATGAAAGAGAGGTTGAACAGGCTAGTAATAGGGGTTGCAACAATTGAGGCGGATAATTTTAGAAAGAGAGAGTCCAGATTGTCTAGCCCGGCTGATTTGTAGGTGTCCAGATTTTGCAGGTCTTTCAGAACATCAGCTATCTGGATTTGGGTGAAGGAGAAATGGCGGAGGCTTGGGCAAGTTGCTGTGGGGGGTGCAGAGCTGTTGACCGGGGTAGGGGTAGCCAGGTGGAAAGCATGGCCAGCTGTAGAAAAATGCTTATTGAAATTCTCAATTATCGTGGATTTATCGGTGGTGACAGTGTTTCCTAGCCTCAGTGCAGTGGGCAGCTGGGAGGAGGTGCTCTTATTCTCCATGGACTTTACAGTGTCCCGGAACTTTTTGGAGTTTGTGCTACAGGATGCAAATTTCTGTTTGTAAAAGCTAGCCTTTGCTTTCCTAACTACCTATTTGTTTTGGTTCCTAACTTCCCTGAAAAGTTGCATACCGCGGGGGCTATTCGATGCTAATGCAGAACGCCACAGGATGTTTTTGTGCTGGTCAAGGGCAGTCAGGTCTGGAGTGAACCAAGGGCTATATCTGTTCTTAGTTCTACATTTCTTTGAATGGGGCATGCTTATTTAAGATGGTGAGGAAGGCACTTTTAAAGAATAACCAGGCATCCTCTACTGACGGGATGAGGTCAATATCCTTCCAGGATACCCGGGCCAGGTTGATTCGCTGGAGTGTTTTAGGGAGCGTTTCCCAGTGATGAGTGGAGGTCGTTTGACCGCAGACACAGGCAATGAGGCAGTGATTGCTGATATCCTGGTTGAAGACAGCAGAGGTGTATTTGGAGGGCAGGTTGGTTAGGATGACATCTATGAGGGTGCCCATGGTTACGGATTTGGGGTTGATCATTTGTGGTTGACAAATTGATCATTTGTGTGAGATTGAGGGCATCAAGCTTAGATTGTAGGATGGCCAGGGTGTTAATTATGTCCCAGTTTAGGTCACCTAACAGCACAAGCTCTGAAGATAGATGGGGGGCAATCAATTCACATATGGAGTCTAGGGCACAGCTGGGGGCAGAAGATGGTCTATAGCAAGCGGCAACGGTGAGAGACTTGTTTTTGGAAAGGTGGATTTTTAAAAGTAGAAGCTCGAATTGTTTGGATAGTAAGACAGAACTCTGCAGGCTAACTCTGCAGTAGATTGCAACTCCGCCCCCTTTGGCAGTTCTATCTTGTCGGAAAATTTTATAATTAGCAATGGAAATTTCAGGATTTTTGGTGGTCTTCCTAAGCCAGGATTCAGACACGGCTAGGACATCAGGGTTGGCAGAGTGTGCTAAAGCAGTGAGTAAAACAAACTTAGGGAGTAGGCTTCTAATGTTACCATGCATGAAAACCAAGGCTTTTACGCTTACAGAAGTCAACAAATGAGAGCACCTGGGGAGTGGGAGTGGAGCTAGGCACTGCAGGGACTGGATTAACCTCTACATCACCAGAGGAGGAGTAGGATAAGGGTACGGCTAAAGGCTATAAGAACTGGTCGTCTGGTACGTTCGGAACAGAGAGTAAAAGGAGACAATTTCTGGGTTCGACAGATTCAAGGCATAATGTACAAACAAAGGTATGGTAGATTGTGAATACAGTGGAGGTAAACCTAGGCATAGAGTGATGATGGTAGGATGTGAACACAGTGGAGGTAAACCTAGGCATTGAGTGATGATGGTAGGATGTGAATACAGTGGAGGTAAACCTAGGCATTGAGTGATGATGGTAGGATGTGAACACAGTGGAGGTAAACCTAGGCATTGAGTGATGATGGTAGGATGTGAATACAGTGGAGGTAAACCTAGGCATTGAGTGATGATGGTAGGATGTGAACACAGTGGAGGTAAACCTAGGCATTGAGAGATGATGGTAGGATGTGAATATAGTGGAGGTAAACCTAGGCATTGAGTGATGATGGTAGGATGTGAATACAGTGGAGGTAAACCTAGGCATTGAGTGATGATGGTAGGATGTGAATACAGTGGAGGTAAACCTAGGCATTGAGTGATGATGGTAGGATGTGAAGACAGTGAAGGTGAACCTAGGCATTGAGTGATGATGGTAGGATGTGAATACAGTGGAGGTGAACCTAGACATTGAGTGACGATGAGAGAGATATTGTCTCTAGAAACATCATTTAAACCAGGTGATGTCACCGCATGTGTGGGAGGTGGAACTAAAGGGTTAACTAAGGCGTATTGAGCAGGGCTAGAGGCTATACAGTGAAATAAGGCAATAATTACTAACCAAAACAGCAATGGACAAGGCATTTTGACATTAGGGAGAGGTATGCGTAGCCGAGTGGTCATTGGGACCTGTGAGTAGCTGGGCGAGCTGGAGACACGGCGACTCAGACAGCTAGCGGGCCGGGGCTAGCAGGCTAGCAGAAGGGCCTTAGAGGGACTTCTCAATGGAAGAAGTCTGTTGTAGCCCCGTCGTGCGGTTCACGTCGACAGATCAGTTGTGAAGGATCCGTGTAGTAAAAGGGTCCAGGCCAAATGAGAAAATAGGAGGCAAGATAGACTTCTTCAGCTAACAGTCCGGTGTGCTCTAGACAGCTAGCGGGCCGCGGCTAGCAGGTTAGCAGATGGGCATTCAGGGGACGTCACGACGGAGGGGACTGTTGAAAAACCCCCTCGGGCGGATTACGTCGGTAGTCCAGTCGTGATGGATCGGCGGGGCTCCTTATCGGCAATAAAAGGGGTCCAGGCCAATTGGCAAAATAGCTATTGTAGCCCAAGGAGTGGCTGATCGACCTCTTCAGCTAGCCGCGAGATGGGCCTAGCATAGGCTAGCTCCAGGCTAATTGGTGCTTGCTTCGGGACAGAGACGTTAGCCAGGAGAAGCCAATCGGATAGCAGCTAGCTAGCTGCGATGATCCAGGTGAAGAGGTTCAGCGTAGGAATCAGGAGATGTGGAGAAGAAGAAGTCCGATACGGTCTGGGTTGAATCGCGTTGTGCAGACTGGTAGGAGTTGTCCCGGCTAAAGGTTAGCTGATGACCGCTAGCAGTGGCTAGCTGACTACCATCAGACCCAGAGGATCAGTGGGGTCTACAGAGGGCTCCTGAGTGGCCAGCGGTCTAAGGCACTGCATCTCAGTTCTAGAGGCGTCACTACAGACCCTGGTTCCATTCCAGGCTGTATCACAGCGGTCTAAGGCACTGCATCTCAGTTCTAGAGGCGTCACTACAGACCCTGGTTCCATTCCAGGCTGTATCACAACCGGCCGTGATTTTGGAGTCCCATTGGGTGTCAACGTCGTCCGGGTTAGGGTTTGGTCGGGGTAGGCCGTCATTGTATATAAGAATTTGTTCTTAACTAACTTAACTAACTGAAATAGTTAACTAATTAGCCTAGTTAAATAAAGGTTAAATACATATAAATACCGGCTGTCTCAAGCTGTGTGAGTGTAACCTGACTCCGCCGTTCGTAACCCGAGTCGTGATGAGGCAGCATGGCTGATGGCCGCTAGACGCTAGGTGATTGCCATGGTAACATTCAGCAGGCTGTCTGGCGGGGAGGAGGGGAGGTTGTAACAATATCTGCCCTCAGAACAATGACTACGAGATGGCTGCCACAGGGAGAGAGTCCTCTGTCTGTCTGTCACTCTCTCTTTCTCCCCCTAGAACAATATTCTACATTCTAAAACTAAATTCTAAAACTCTAAATACACAATATTCTACATTCTAAAACTAAATTCTGAAACTCTAAAACTCTAAGACTCTAAATATACAGTCCTATAGGCAGTGAGTCACGTGGCCGTGTCTTGCTATATAAAGCAGACAGACAGGCATCGAGGCATTCAGTTACTGTTCCATTGACATTTAGAATGGGGAAAAAAAGACGAGTGACCTAATCGACTTTGAAACGTGGTATGATCTTCGCAGCCAGGCAAGCCTGATCCAGTATCTCAGAAACAGCTGGACTCCCGGGCTTTTCACGCACGACACTGTCTAGGTTATTACCCGAGAATGGTGCAGCAAACCAAAAACATCCAGGCAGCGACAGCCCTAGTGGGCGAAATCAGCTCCAAGGTGGAATTAGAAAAGCTGACAGGCCACAAACAGACACATAACGGCGCAGTACAACAGCGGTGTGCAGACCGGCATCTCGGGAACACACAACTCGGCGGTCCTTGTCACGGATTGGCTATTGCAGCAGACAACCACACCGGGGTTCCTCTCCTATCAGCTAAAAAACAAGAATTAGTGTCCCTAGTGGACCACCACCATCACCAACACTGGACAATTGAGGATTTGAAAAACTTTGCTTGGTCCCCGGCGATTTCAGGTTCATGTTGCGTCCTGCTGATGGCAGAGTCAGTCAGAATCCATGGCCCCTTCCTGTCTGGTGTCAACGGTAAAGGCTGGTGGCGGTGGTGGAGTCATGGTGATGGCAGAGTCAGGATTTGGCGTAAGCAGCATGAATCCATGGCGGTGGCGGTGGTGTAATGGGGCGGGGAATGTTTTCCTTCTTTTGGGGTGTTGCTATAGGCCACCAAGTGCTAACAGTCAGTATCTACATAATATATAAATGTGAAATGCTTGATAGTGTACGTGATGTAAACAGATAGGTCTACTTTCTTGGGGACCTGAATATTGACTGGTTTTCATCAAGCTGTCCTCTCAACAGGAAGCTTCTCACTTCTCACTAGGACACATCACTGCACTCTATACTCCTCCGTAAACTGCTCATCTCTGTAAACCCGTCGCAAGACCCACTGGTTGATGCTTATTTATAAAACCCTCTTAGGCCTCACCCTCCCCTATCTGAGATATCTACTGCAGCCCTCATTCTCCACATACAACACCTGTTCTGTCAGTCACATTCTATTAAAGGTCCCCAAAGCAACACATCCCTGAGTCACTCGTCTTTTCAAATCAAATCAAAATCAAATCAAATTTATTTATATAGCCCTTCGTACATCAGCTGATATCTCAAAGTGCTGTACAGAAACCCGGCCAAAAACCCCAAACAGCAAGCAATGCAGGTGTAGAAGCACGGTGGCTAGGAAAAACTCCCTAGAAAGGCCAAAACCTAGGAAGAAACCTAGAGAGGAACCAGGCTATGAGGGGTGGCCAGTCCTCTTCTGGCTGTGCCGGGTGGAGATTATAACAGAACATGGCCAAGATGTTCAAATGTTCATAAATGACCAACAGGGTCAAATAATAATAATCACAGCAGTTCACTGCAGCTGGCGACTGGAACGAGCTGCGACAAACACTCAAACTGGACAGTTTTATCTCCATCTCTTCAGTCAAAGACTCAATCATGGACACTCTTACTGACAGTTGTGGCTGCTTCGTGTGATGTATTGTTGTCTCTACCTTCTTGACCTTTGTGCTGTTGTCTGTGCCCAATAATGTTTGTACCATGTTTTGTGTTGCTACCATGTTGTGTTGCTACCATGCTGTGTTGTCATGTGCTGCTGATTATGTTGTTGTCTTAGGTCTCTCTTGTCGTGATGTGTGTTTTGTCCTATATTTACATATGGAAATATATACACTGCTTAAAAAAATAAAGGGAACACTAAAATAACACATCCTAGATCTGAATGAACGAAATATTCTTATTAAATACTTTTTTCTTTACATAGTTGAATGTGCTGACAACAAAATCACACAAAAATGATCAATGGAAATCAAATGTATCAACCCATGGAGGTCTGGATTTGGAGTCACACTCAAAATTAAAGTGGAAAACCACACTACAGGCAGATCCAACTTTGATGTAATGTCCTTAAAACAAGTCAAAATGAGGCTCAGTAGTGTGTGTGGCCTCCATGTGCCTGTATGACCTCCCTACAACGCCTGGGCATGCTCCTGATGAGGTGGCGGATGGTCTCCTGAGGGATCTCCTCCCAGACCTGGACTAAAGCATCCGCCAACTCCTGGACAGTCTGTGGTGCAACGTGGCGTTGGTGGATGGAGCGAGACATGATGTCCCAGATGTGCTCAATTGGATTCAGGTCTGGGGAACGGGCGGGCCAGTCCATAGCATCAATGCCTTCCTCTTGCAGGAACTGCTGACACACTCCAGCCACATGAGGTCTAGCATTGTCTTGCATTAGGAGGAACCCAGGGCCAACCGCACCAGCATATGGTCTCACAAGGGGTCTGAGGATCTCATCTCGGTACCTAATGGCAGTCAGGCTACCTCTGGCGAGCACATGGAGGGCTGTGCGGCCCCCAAAGAAATGCCACCCCACACCATGACTGACCCACCGCCAAACCGGTCATGCTGGAGGATGTTGCAGGCAGCAGAACGTTCTCCACGGCGTCTCCAGACTCTGTCACGTCTGTCACATGTGCTCAGTGTGAACCTGCTTTCATCTGTGAAGAGCACAGGGCGCCAGTGGCGAATTTGCCAATCTTGGTGTTCTCTGGCAAATGCCAAACGTCCTGCACGGTGTTGGGCTGTAAGCACAACCCCCACCTGTGGACGTCGGGCCCTCATACCACCCTCATGGAGTCTGTTTCTGACCGTTTGAGCAGACACATGCACATTTGTGGCCTGCTGGAGGTCATTTTGCAGGGCTCTGGCAGTGCTCCACCTGCTCCTCCTTGCACAAAGGCGAAGGTAGTGGTTCTGCTGCTTGGTTGTTGCCCTCCTACGGCCTCCTCCATGTCTCCTGATGTACTGGCCTGTCTCCTGGTAGCGCCTCCATGCTCTGGACACTACGCTGACAGACACAGCAAACCTTCTTGCCACAGCTCGCATTGATGTGCCATCCTGGATGAGCTGCACTACCTGAGCCACTTGTGTGGGTTGTAGACTCCGTCTCATGCTACCACTAGAGTGAAAGCACCGCCAGCATTCAAAAGTGACCAAAACATCAGCCAGGAAGCATAGGAACTGAGAAGTGGTATGTGGTCACCACCTGCAGAACCACTCCTTTATTGGGGGTGTCTTGCTAATTGCCTATAATTTCCACTTTTTGTCTATTCCATTTGCACAACAGCATGTGACATTTATTGTCAATCAGTGTTGCTTCCTAAGTGGACAGTTTGATTTCACAGAAGTGTGATTGACTTGGAGTTACATTGTGTTGTTTAAGTGTTCCCTTTATTTTTTTGAGCAGTGTATATTTTTGTCCCCGCAGGAGGCCTTTTTGCCTTTTCGTAGGCCGTCATTGTAAATAAGAATTTGTTCTTAACTTAGCCTAGTTAGATAAAGGTTAAATAATAAATGAATTAAATAAAAAACTGTAACCAGTGCCTTTAATCTGGTTCAGGTTATTAATCAACCTACCAGGGTGTTTACAAACACTACAGGAACAAGATCATCCACATGTATTGATCAGATGTTTACTAATAATAATAACTAATAACTAATACTGTAGACCTGTGTTCTGAAGCTGTATCTGTACCCATTGGATGCTGTGATCACTATATAGTGGCTAGTCTACCAGCACAGCCTACCCGCACTCATGTCCATGTAAAACAATATAGTGGCTGTATCCAGGAAAGACTAAGTTCCAACAGCTGGACCTAAAATAGTGTCTTAGAGATCATACAAAACATTTTACTGTGACTCACATGTATCGATCACATTTTTACTAATACACCACTGGGTCTGTGGATATGATAGAGACTGTTACACCACTGGGTCTGTGGATATGATAGAGACTGTTACACCACTGGGTCTGTGGATATGATAGAGACTGTTACACCACTGGGTCTGTGGATATGATAGAGACTGTTACACCACTCGGTCTGTGGATATGATAGAGACTGTTACACCACTGGGTCTGTGGATATGATATAGACTGTTACACCACTGGGTCTGTGGATATGATATAGACTGTTACACCACTGGGTCTGTGGATAGAGACTGTTACACCACTGGGTCTGTGGATATGATAGAGACTGTTACACCACTGGGTCTGTGGATATGATAGAGACTGTTACACCACTGGGTCTGTGGATAGAGACTGTTACACCACTGGGTCTGTGGATAGAGACTGTTACACCACTGGGTCTGTAGATATGATAGAGACTGTTACACCACTGGGTCTGTAGATATGATAGAGACTGTTACACCACTGGGTCTGTGGAGATGATAGAGACTGTTACACCACTGGGTCTGTAGATAGAGACTGTTACACCACTGGGTCTGTGGATATGATAGAGACTGTTACACCACTGGGTCTGTAGATAGAGACTGTTACACCACTGGTTCTGTAGATATGATAGAGACTGTTACACCACTGGGTCTGTGGATATGATAGAGACTGTTACACCACTGGGTCTGTGGATATGATAGAGACTGTTACACCACTGGGTCTGTGGATAGAGACTGTTACACCACTGGGTCTGTGGATATGATAGAGACTGTTACACCACTGGGTCTGTGGATAGAGACAGTTACACCACTGGGTCTGTAGATAGAGACTGTTACACCACTGGGTCTATAGATATGATAGAGACTGTTACACCACTGGGTCTGTGGATAGAGACAGTTACACCACTGGGTCTGTAGATAGAGACTGTTACACCACTGGGTCTGTAGATATGATAGAGACTGTTACACCACTGGGTCTGTAGATAGAGACTGTTACACCACTGGGTCTGTGGATATGATAGAGACTGTTACACCACTGGGTCTGTGGATATGATAGAGACTGTTACACCACTAGGTCTGTAGATATGATAGAGACTGTTACACCACTGGGTCTGTGGATATGATAGAGACTGTTACACCACTGGGTCTGTGGATATGATAGAGACTGTTACACCACTGGGTCTGTGGATATGATATAGACTGTTACACCACTGGGTCTGTGGATATGATATAGACTGTTACACCACTGGGTCTGTGGATAGAGACTGTTACACCACTGGGTCTGTGGATATGATAGAGACTGTT